>NW_027153353.1:32002-71201 GCF_002600585.1 Cystoisospora suis
TCAACTCCAGTCTGATACAAAGCGACAGGATCAATCGCCCCTCTTTGTGCCACATGCCACATTCATATCGAAAGCCTCTGTGGATACAGAGGTACCAGAATCATACGTGATACGAGCTTTCGGGGCCTAGACCCTAGCAAACAGATTAGGAATAGATGAGTACTGCAGAAGACGGGGAAGGGGGCACGCGCATGGACGCGGCCCCAGTGGAATGAAGTTCTTGTGACAGAGGGGAAAGGAACTAGCAACCACGAACGGATCCTATTTCGGGCTCAGGTTGTACTAGTCTCGCAGACTTCCCCCACGTCTTTCATGCCGTCGGAGGCATGGATCTGGAGTCGATTGCCTGGCCCATTGCATGCAAACCGTTGTCCACGTAGAGAGTCACGCCGGTGACCGCGCGGGCCATTGGAGACAGCAAAAATAAAGCGGCTGATCCTACATCGTCACTGCTCAGATCCTGTACACATTGAAAACCTACGGACCGGCTGAGTTAGAAGCGTCCCCCATCCACACACCTGCACACTCTTTTACATGAATCAGCTAGGGTGAGATTGTTTAGTTGTCTTGCTTATATGTTCCTCTTTCGTACACATTCACTCGAACGCTCACATGACGATCTGCTTCTCGAGTTAACGGCTGCCCGAGGTCCCGAGCGGCTGGTTGTTAGCCCTCACCCCGTTTGTTGGGAAGACGCTTCACGGTGGCCGTACTTGTACTCCACTACAGTGCAGTACCGAGAGATATAGTTGCGTATGTGAGGGGGTGTTCGTATCCCGACAAGTCGGGCCGCTACAACTGCGTACGCGCTCACGCGTCATGCGTACGCTGGATGGAATCTAAGAATGAATCTCTCGCAAGGACGTCCACTTCGTCACCGCAGTTGTCAGTGACTGTGCTCACGTGTCCCTCTTCACAGTCTTGTCTGAACATGTACATGTACGTATGCCGATGATGAGAATAGCGACAAGCAGTAAATTCAGTAGCTGTTCGTGCACTGATACTTACTCGTTTCAAGGGCGCGTTGTTGTAGGAATAATCAATCGCGTAGTCAATGAAGCTCTTCTCGCCTGATTTGCCAATAGCGCTGGCGGCTCTGCTCTTAAGAGGACCCGCACTTATTGTATTTACGCGGACACCATACTTCTGACCGGCCTCCCAAGCCAGCGTCCGAGTGTCGGATTCAAGTGCTGCCTTTGCGCTGCTCATGCCTCCACCGTAACCTACGTACAGCCAAACACGGAGATTTGGATAACCGACGGCGAAGCTCATGAGAGAGATTCATTTCGGAGACTTCTCCATGAGCGGCTCCAGCAAGGAGACACCTTGCCTCTTCTCTGTGAAAAGATGGCCGGGAAGGTTTGATGAGCAAGCAGCGACTTCGCAGTTTCTGTTGAATGGACAGGAGACTACCCCCCTGGAAAGCTGTACTGCACTCTTGCTGTTTGTCACAAGATCTACAACCCAACGATAGTAACTTGAGCGGCCCACACATTCGAAGCTCTCGTCTGGAGTCGGAATCAACCATTTTATACACGGTGACTATCCTTGAAAAGAACAAGAGGCATTCCCAGACTGCAGCCGTCCTGCTGGAAGTATAGCATAATGCTCCTGATAACACTTCTCCGGACCACCGCACGATACGTTCATGTCTCTGTGCTTATATCTCTAGCTCTACATCGATAGACATACGCACACTTGAAGTTATTGTGCGCCGATAGATACACAGCCTTTCCAACCGTATACCCATACCCGGAGCGAGTATTCCATCTAATTGTCTCGAGTGTTCAGGTGACAGAAACAGGGGCGAAACAACAAGAAGCGCCTGCACTGTGAAAAGTAAAGCCGGTTTCCATACTTCTTTCTTCAGGTGACACGTCATCGTCCATTCACAAGCTGGCAAGACTAGAACCTAGGTGTAGCGTAGCATTCGTTACCCAAGACTCCACTACTCGGAAGTAGGGACACAGTTGCGCCGTAACACGTATAGGGCTCTTCTACTCGGGGAGAGGAGAACAGTCGCGGACTCTTGAAAACCTGCTTGCACTTACACTCGAAATCCTAGTGATATAACGGACAAGCAGCATGCGCTGAGACGTTTCTTGCTTACTACTTCTCTTTGTCTCCTGCCGACGAGTGAAGAAGCTTCTCGTGGACTGTCGTACCTGGAATGACCCTCTCGGATGCAATATAGGTCAGTGACATTGCGCTACCCCCTTCATTCATGATAGGACCAAAATGTTGCAGCAGAGAGACAAACGAGTAAGCGCTGCTACTTGATGCGGCAAGGTAACCTTTGCGCGATGTTTCTAGGAGGGGCTTGGTGACCTATGGGCAAGAACATAGGCAAAAACGCTTAACGTAAGGGACTGAAGGTGAGAGCCACAAAGATAGAGAGAAAGACTATAGTTTCAAAGACACTACATACAGCTCTAGGAACGACAAGCAATGCGCTCTTGTACAGCACATTGTAGCAGAGTGGAGTCACGAGTGTAAACCTCTTCTCAATTGATACACGTCAGCATCTCAACGGCATCGGATAGAGGAATGTTTCCGGAAGGAAAAAAGAAGCACCTCCTACCTCCCTCACCTCAATGGGAGAACCGGGCATGCGCTTTTGAGTAAGAGAGAGACAGACACTGAACGGAGATAGTAGAAGTCGGTGTCCCACGCAGAGACAAATATGCAGTAGAGAGAGAGGCAAACACAAAGCGAAGTCATATGAGCGAATGCATTCTTTATGTCTTCTCAGCAGGACCGAGAAAAAGACAGCGGAAGGTGTGAAGGCTGAGTGTCCTTTTACTGGTGCTGCTACTAGGTTTATGAAAGAGAAGGGAATGAAAAAAAATCACACTGAAGTATCGAGCAAATAGGGTTTGTATGCTGTAAAACTCTCCCTTTCAGTTGTCAAAGGAAACTCTCGGCGGCTGATACCTACCTCCGGCCCATTAGCAAGAGAGTGAACGAGGATATCTATCTTCCCGAGGTCTTTCTTTACTGCCTCTGCCACCTCCGAGATGGTGTAATTCTTAACTCCAGCGTACCTCTTGTTCTCTTTCACCTGATTCAGAAACGCAAAGACGCGTTCACGGATTCATAAAAAACAGTCACCTCGTCTTCATACGAGATTTTCCACCCACACATCTTCCAGGGCTCCAGAAAAACCTTTCCGCGTTCCACATTGTAGCCGAAGAAAGATGCTCTACAAAACAATTCTACTCAAATGACGACGCCGAAGCACGATGCGGTGCTCTGAACATCCACCAGACAGGGCGTGTGCTGTCATCGCTATTGACAGCGAGAGCAAGTTGCTAGACCGGGGTAAGATTCTTGGGAAGTACACTGTTTGCAGTTACCCTTTCCAAGTGAAGAACTTGGGCTCTTTTTACTTGGCCGCTTGTATGTGCACTATCTCTGCTTCTCTAGACTTGATGTATGCAGCGTACGTGAGCCGCGTAGTTATGCATGTATGTATGTTATGTATGTGAAGGGAGAGCTGAGAAAGGGGCCCGCCACGTCCTTACGTCTTGGGGGACATCCTCAGGCTTATCGAACGCTGCATCAAGAGGATAAACCCCAGCAAAGTCCATGAGAGTCCCATTAGGCAGCTGCCGATCTTCATCGAAACGACCCGATTCAAAAGACTTTTTGAACAATCCAAAGACAGGTGGCCACGTTCCTAAGGCAACCTTCACACCGGTACTCGCAAGCTGTTTGGCGATGGACCATCCATAACCGTGACTATCAGCCACACCTGTAAAAGAACAGACACATGTGCACAAAGAGATGAAGAAGAGGATGGTGGTCGGGTGGAAGTGGAGGAGAGAAACAAACGAAGGGAAAGCATACAGGTGATTGTTCTCTTTCCCCAGACCGTTCCTTTGAGCGCTGCTTGCCAGAAGAAGAGAGTACATGGAAAAGTAGATTGGAGTTTGTTGTACTGTGGAGAGAAAAGGGACTAGTCTGACCTTTGTGGCTTCATTATCTCCTCCAATCCGTAAAATGAGAGCAGGCTAGGGATCGAGAGATAGTTGCTATATCAATTTATTTAGGCGGCACCGCATATACCTACACCGTACGTCACGTACACGAGCACATGTCTTCATGAAGGTATGTGCACGCACAGGGCTCCTCCCACAACATGCTTCGTCAACAGAAATCGAAGCGAAGGAGGGGCGGAGCAACGGACGGTTCATACAGACGATATAGTCCACACGTATCCCTGTCTCTTGACAGAACGTGACTGCCGTTCCTTACTCTTTTACGCACAAGCATATAACACACAGGTACATACAACAGTCGTTAGTGAATTGCTTCTGCAGGTTTTATGTACAGATCTTTCACCGTACGCAGTCCCACCCGTACGGGAGAGAGCGTCTCGTGTGGGCTGCCAGACAGACTTGCGTCGAACAAGAACAAAGAAAAATCAGCTCGTTGAACCCTGTCTTCGCTGTTTACCCGCGACAAAAGCAGTCTTCCCTCTCAAATCCAGAGGCGTAGCAAACTGCGCTGTAGTGGATGCCTGTGCCGAAGATCCGGATTTGACAGCTGTGTCTGGGGTCGTTCCGGCACTTTCCCCAAGTGTTTTGGGCAAAGCCTTCGAAAAGGAACGAGAAAAGGCTGATCTGCTTGCCGCTGACTGGCAACTGCGACTGCTGGTTGCAGAAGAAAGGGGACTGCCCGGTGTGCACGACGAGAGAAGAGATGAGGATCGGAGGTTGGTCGGCGACACAGGCACGTTGAAGGCGTAGCATGTCTGCGGTCTCAGGAACACTGTGGAGGTAGTGAGACTCAGAGTATTTAGGAAAAGAAAAGCACACTTAGTAGAAAATTCCATCGTGGAAACAGAAAGAGTCCATAGACCTGAAACCGGGAACAAGGACAATGTTATCTGTCCAACTCGTCCGTCTCGGGGTATTGTGTAGCAGCCGAAGAGGCTTCGGGGGAGTTTGTCGTGTCTCCGAAGATTGGCGACGGGGGGAGGGCAACGATCGTCTTCCTGCTGGCTGCTTTCTTGGGATTGCGAAGACCGGCACAACAACGAGTAGCTGCGTCTTACTTGGGCTCCATTGTCTGGAGATCTGACAAGGACATCAAGTAAGGTACGACGCCATGAACTATGTGCCGCGAGGGCGGCCCGCTTTCAGATGACGGGATGAGACACACACGGAAAGGAAGACAAACCGACTCGCATGCAGTCTTTCCTTTTTCCTCCGCCTCCACCGCCCTTGCGCTTACCCCTCCTCCGTAGACGTATCATCCTCCAGTTGAGAACCACTATCAGCAGCAGCAAGGGACGCAGCAAGCCGGTTGCCTTCTGTGTCAGAACTACGAAAACTTCAGTCAGTTCGTGTTTTTCTGCGCTTGCCGCTTCTAAGGCTCTTCCATTAAGGGACTAGGTCAACGACAGCTCTGTTCTCTTGTCCAAGTACGTAATACCCTCTGTAGGCTTTTCTTTGGTTTTCTAGTCGCTACGGAGGAACGGAAGACTTGACCGTTTTTCTGCGTCGGACTGAATGTACGCCCTCGGTAGTCTTGTATACGTGGTGAGAGAAGCAAGGCCTCGCTGGACTATAGAATGTTTCCCACCTTACAGCTGGCTCAGTCTTCCTTCCGCCGGCCCTCGGCCGACGGAGTGGCAGGCATTAAGGGGCAGGAAAGCGCCCGCCAGAGGCTGGATGAGTCAAAGGCCACCTTCGCAGTGAGACCTACCAACTGATTGCTCGCAACTGCGGTTGTGTGCTCGGAACCGCGGCAGTCAAAGTGACAGATCGCGTTAGCGGTGACGAAGGCAGCGGTTGTCGTTCAAATCGAAGAGTCACTTCTCCACGAGAGTTGCCGTACAGTATTCTGTGCCCCCCGGGTTGAGAGTCAGGGCGGCCCTGCGTGTGCGACATCACTGATTTGCGGATTCTCGGACTTTGTGTTACAACCAGGTTCCCACTACGAGAGCGGAGAAGACGGATTTTACACCCGGACCAACGAGCAGAAACCCAGACCTTATTCAGAAGAGATGCCTGAACGCGCCGTGTCCGGGGTGTGGGGGACCATGCTTATAGTAGATCCGGCTTGACGCTGGATTTCACGCGCTGGCACTTCCCCCATTCGGGTCACTCCGGAGGCGACACTGTTGGGTATAACACCAGCACCGTTTCCCGGTCTTATCCCTCCGTTCGACTGAGGAGGCTGGTCATGTCTCGCGTGCGGCACATAGGGGTGCTGTCATCTCCTTTTGCTGCCCCGGCTTGACGCAAGTATTCAGTTTACCCGCAATGGTTGAACTGTCCTACCCGGCGTAGGGACCGGGGACGTATTTGAAGAAACATCACGAGGCTCCCAACCTTCAAGCTCGGAGATTCTTGGCCCTGCAATATGACACGTGCCAAGTTGTTCGACGTTTCTGAGCATGTGTTTCCCCGGGTGTCTACGAGAGTAAGTTTCTAAACGAATATCCGTGCCTAAAGGCGATTACTACACCCGCGACTGGAAAGTGAAGACGGAGAGCACGCGAAAACTGTGAATGCAACGTAGAGGTCCTTCCCTGCGTCCAAATCCGTGAACAGAGAAAAAGTCTAAGAAAAAACGCTTGAATGGTAGCTTTCTTCCACAACAAAAAAACTGAAGACTAGTGCTCCCGTTGACGAATGGTAAACCCCGCATCACCAGAACAGCACCAGTCACCGATCATAGCAAAAAGAAGCGTCAGACGACGCAGCACATCTACACGAGTTGCTTGTGATGGGTTTTCACGAAAAAAACACGGCCGTCAGCGTCAGTATGGGAGTACACGCGTACAACGAAGTCGACCAAAAAAGCTTCTCCGCACTTCCGATGGCCGTATCCTCGTCGGCATTGGCACTTGGGACCCCATCTGTGATTTTCCTTCCTCAGGAGTCAGCAGCAAGACATCAACGCACGTGACGCAAATTCCCTCTCCACGTTTCGCCCCGGGGAAGACACCTACCTACACCAATGCCTTCCACCATTTGTTGAAGGTGTAAGCGACTTTCCATAATACACCATGAACTCACCCATGACTGACATCGCTTCCTGCCTTGGGTTGCCTTTTACTAAAAAATCTGGAGCTTACGAACGAGCGCTATGTCCGCACGCCACTCCCATCAACACTCGAGTATTCATCATGCCTCCTCCCACTTCCGAGGGGGGCGCAAACTCGATTTAGTTGATATTAACTTCACTCTGTTGTCCTGGTGCTAATGGAGTGACCGACAACTGAACATAAGGACCATCTGCGGCACCCTGGTGCTGTTGAATTGCCTCGGCAATTGCCCGTTGCTGTTGGCTCTGGATTTCTTCAGCTGTCATAGCGACACCTGCTGCCGCTCTAGGAGATCCTGCTGTGGTAGGAGGGCGGGGAGACCGGCCTGCCATGACTACTGATCCCACAGTCCCGACCATTGAGGGTGTCATCGCTCCGCTAGCGGGCATGTGGTCTGGCCGCAGGGGGGTGGGGACTTGCTCCTTCGACCAGCCGGCCCATCCGGCGGGAGGAGCTGCCCGATCCCATCCAGCAGGCATGGGCATTGACGGATACCCTTGCTGTGCAAGAATTTCGACGGTTCCTCCTTGACCAAGCTGAAGTGAAAACCAAAGACACGAAGTTAGGTGAGGTATTGGACCCACCATACGGCGACTCTTTCCATAGTACGCGGAATCCGGCGTACGACCATTCACCTGTACACAGCTATAAGAAAGCTATACAGTTCAGCAGCGTCACCATTTACATTTTCATGTGCCGGTGACTGTTCTGACTTCGGCGCTTATCTACTGTGACCACGTCACCTCTTCGGCTCTCCTTCTATCGCCACACCCACACCCTAAATGTACCTATGACGTGCTTACCTCAGTCACTTGCTCGGTGCGTTGTTGCGGAGCACAGCAAGCTGAGAGACCGAAGCATGTTTGGAAACCACCCTGCTGCACGACCTCCTGTCCGCCTTGGTAGTACAGAGGAAGTAACTGAGGGTTTCCCATAGCTTCTTTTGGTACAGGATGTTCAATGGTTCTCTGGACATGCACAGGGACGGGTACCTCTTTGTATCTTGGCTCAATCTTCGGGCACAGGTATTCTTGGATGATCTGAAGTTCCACAGGTACAGGTACATTACGGTCTACAATCTTTTCTACTGGGATAGGCCGATAATGAGTCATCGGGACTTCGACAGGCTTCGGAATGTGTCGGTACTGGGGCGTCATGACATTGCGATAGGTGTGTTGAATATGAGGTACTTCTACAAGTTTCTCAACATCGACAGGCTTCTCAATGACGACGGGCTCGGGCTTCTCAACAATCTCTTCTTCACGAACGATCTCGGTCGTCTCGATGGGTCTCTCAATAGCGACATCTCTGTAGTCGACTTGGCTGATTTCGACAACCTTCTCCTTTATCACTTTACGTGGTACGGGGATGACACGTTCTTGTACGACCACCCTGGGAACTTCGATAATCTTCTCTTGATAGACATATTGAGGCACTTCCACGATCTTATCAACAACCTAAGAAAACAGAGGCCGGAAACGCAAGAAAAAGGGGTCACACTTTCGCAACGTAGAAAAGCGAACCGCAAATGGAGTTTAGTCTCTTGATCATGGCCTACGCGGAAAGATGGGAAGGCAGACTACAGGTACAGTAGATCACTGACTTAACAAAATGGCGACGTCATAGAGAAGGTGCGTTCTCTTTATTACTATGAAGCAAATATGTTTGAGAACGTCATGACATCATACCTTGACTTGAGGAACCTCGATGATTTTCTGCTGATAGACGGGTTTGTGCACGTGCTTGATGCGCTCCTGGATGACTGGCTTGGCCACGTGAGTGACTTTCTCGTGTACAACATGTTGGGGGACTTCGACAATTCTGTCGACGTACTGAACCTGAGGGACTTCAATGACTCGCTCCTGGATCTCCTCTTTCAAGACTTCGACTACACGCTCCTGTAAGCAACACACACACACCGCCGAACTTGGGCAGCTGGATTTGCGAAAACGGCAGGAACTACACAAATGGACGGAAGAGAAGCACATTAAAAAGTGGAGTAAAGCCTGTGACTGTCATTGCCGTGCGTTCTGCGACCGCGTGGAGAATAGTATAGGGAGAAGAGCACAACGGTCAGTGACGCCTGCTGCACCAATACACACAGACGGAGGAAGTTCCTAGCCATGCCACAGACCGGTTCTCTGAACGAGTGGTGCCGGCGCGAACAAAGTGGGCGACAAGCTCTTGTACAACAGCAGAAGCGGAGGTAAATTTTCCCCTCCGTACACTTGTCAAAATAAAGTTACCTGGACAAGAGGCTCAAGGATACGAGCTTCACCCTGAGAAGCGACGACACCAGAAACAAGGCGGCTGCCTGGCGCCGGCTGCTGTTGGATTGTCGTCGCGACAGGGGCTGGTTCGCCCTCGCAGCAAGTGGATTGGCAACACTCAGCGAACATTTTGACGCGCGAACAGAATGCCTTCTCTCAGGGAAGTTAATCCACAGAGAATTTAAGAAAATTCACCACAACTGGTTCCCCGCTGCAGCAGGAGGACGAACGCGTTGGCCCTTCGAGCGAGCGCAGACAGGTAGCGGTGTGGAAAACACGCTGACGCAGGAAGTAGCGCGCGGTGTGATCGCCGCAAGTATTGCTGGGCGCAAAAGAGAGCGCCTTGGAACAATACCGGGAAAATGTACACTTCCACCAAGACGGAAACGAAGAAATTGCCCCAATCAAGTGTCTGGTAGCAACTACACAGAAAGCACGGAAGAAATGGTGAACCAACTCGCCACACTACGAGTGAGGAGGCAAGTCGAGATGAACGAGGACTACGGGGCTGGACGGCGACGGCGTAACCCGTGGCCTCGCTACCTGAACAGCCATGGACCGACCCGCAACGGCAACGACGATTGGCGACGGAAGCGCACTCTTGAACCCACCTCGCGTGTCACCGTCATCGAGTGCTGCTCGGTGGCGGGCGTCATCAACTGTGCCGCCAAGTATCTTGAAAGTCGTCGAGTCGACCCGTGGGACGTCCAACGTATAGGTAGCAAGCTGCAGCTTGGCACAGCGTGACTTGCTGCCGCTTCGAGACGGCGGCCTACGTGTATGCTGCCAGCCGCTTATCATCCGTCCTGGCCCATCGTGGCGTGCCCGCTCATCGCTGTGATGCCACTTGCTGTGCCAGCTTCGCGCTTGGCTGCGCTTCTTTCTACGTGTTATAACACAGGAATGACGCCCGCGGCAGGCTGGTTAGGGTCACCAGCTAGCGATTGAGCCGAGGTCCTCTTGAGGACATCATCGGCGTTGTTGAGCCGACTCGCTGTTGGACTGTTGTGGTGCGTTGTGCGAGCATTGCATTAGAAATCTTTTAGTTGTGATTTCTGCGGCGGGGAATTCTGTCGAGAATGTCCTTGAGTGTATTTTTTGTTGAGTTTTTTCGTTATCCTTTGATTTCCCTCAACTGTGAAATAATACGCAGTTTTCTTTGATTCCCTGAAGAACCAGTGTAGGGATCAGACACACAACTGCCATCTTCGATACAAACGCAGCTTCGATTTTTCATGGCCTTGTAGTGCAGTTTTGTACGTTGCCCGAGCCCGTTTTTTTCTCAGACGTTTCATGAAAAACGAAGTCCTACAAAGCGCCTTTGGCTTCTTCATCACGCAGTTAATTTTTGCGGTCTCCTTACTGCGGCCTCACCCGCGTTTTCTTGGAAACCCCGTTCCACGTGGCGACGTGAGGCTTCAGTAGCCAAGCCGCCAGAATCTCGTGTATCTAGTGGGCTAACATTTTTGGACTTTTTCTGTCCTTACACACGATGTTTCAAAAGTGTTGCGAGCCGTGCAGCGACTGCTGCCAGCCTGGCGAGCAGCCGCGCGTCCAGGTTGTTCCGCAGCAAGTCGTTGTGACCCCAAGAGGAACTCCAGGCGCCACTATGCGCATTGTCTCCGAGGTCACGTCTTCGCGCCTCCAGGTTCCTGGTTCTGCTTCTGTTACAACTCGCCAGCTTCATGCGACCCAGGAATCAGTCCGCTCAGTCACCCTGGAAGAACGTGCCGATCGCTCGCGCACTGAAGTCGTTGCTGAACAAACTGACCGTCAATGGGTAAGCACGTCAGGCCGTGAAGGTGTGTTCTCATTTGAGATTTCGTAGAATTAGGGCACTGCGTATGCAAACGCCATCCTTCCTCGTACCGATGTAGAAAAAGCGTTGAGATCGTTCTCTTTTCGTTGTTCTATCGGTTTGTTTGATACGCTCTTGATGTTGCGTTTCCAGGTCGCTATCACCGCGTACCAACCCATTGACACGGTGACGAAGACTGTGGAGGTCCCCGTGGTCCGAACAGTTGAAACATACGTGCCCAAGGTCGTTGTAGAGGAGAAGATCATTGAGGTGCCCAAATACGTCCCGGAGTATGTTGAGAAGGTGAGATTTTCTGTTCATGCGGCTGAGGATGTTGTAGGCGTGTAGATTTCGCCTGTCGGGACACTCTGCATTGTTCCGTATGATACCAGCTTATGTTCCTTGTCCGCTTTTCGTAGGTCGTTGAAGTACCGGAGGTCCAGTACATGGACAAGATCATTGAGGTGCCGGAGTACCAATACGAGTACAAGTACGTGCCGAAGATTGAGACGAAGGAGAACATCATCCAGCGCCCCAAATACGAAACCAAGTACATTGAGAAGGTTGTAGAAGTTAGCCAAGTCAAGGAGGTCGTCCGCTACCAAGATGTTCAAGAAGTCGAGGAGATCATTCGGTGAGCTTAGCCCAAGTTCTGGTCTTCAGTTCTGTGTCGTGACCCGTTTGGTAGTCACGGCACTGAGTGACGTCGGCATTTCAATTATTACCACGTGCCATTGTTCTGACTCCCCACCGAGTCGAGGGTGTCATTAGGAACCTATCTTCCATATACCTTCCACCTGATATATATTCGACTCACCCTTTGCCCTGATCTGTCCACTACCGCAGCTACGTGCCCAAGGACGCGGGTCCCATTCCAGAGGACTGGAAGCGACTTCAGGAGGAACAGGAGAAGCGTGAGGCCGAGGAGAAGGAGAGAGAGGAGAAGGAAGAGAAGGAGCTTAAGGATATGCTTGAGGAGGAAAGGAAACTCTACCAGGAAAGACTTGAGCAACAGCGACGTATCCAAGAGCAAATCGTCCAACAGCAAATGGCAGCCCGTGTTGAAGAGCAGCGCATACTAGAAGAAAGACGCCAGGCCGAGATGATGGACTTCCCGGCTGGTGAAGGAGCACCACCGGTAAGCACTAGAGTCTTTTCAAACGCTCCCATCCCAGACAGAGACGGCAGGAGTAGTTGTTGGCCAGGATATACGATAGAAGATGGCCGATGGCCTCCATGCAATTTTACGTACAAACTTGGAGTTGCTCACGAAGTATGGGTGTATCGGATCGGCGTGCGATCTCGGATGCGGCACTTGTAACGGAACGTCTCCAATGCCATGGCGCCTCTGGTACACGCGTTGGTATGCTGTGTATGATTTGGGTGTTTGCAGCTACCACATATCCCGAAGGTGGAGCAAGTGTTTAAGCCTAAGGTCGTGAAGCAGGTGGAGATTCAAAAACACGTGCCAGTTTCAGTGGATGTACCGGTGCCATACATGGTCCCCAAGCCGGTTGTTGTGTCGGTCCAAGTACCGGTGTTGAAGTTCCGAGATCATTTTGTTCCTGTACCGGTCCGAAGAAGGGCCATCCCTCGCATCCGCTGGACTAATGAGGTGTACGAGGTGGAGTGCATCAAGGAAAAGCCTTTCCTTCAAGTCCAAGATATCATCAAGCCAGTGCCATGCGATGTTGAGATCCGAGTTCATGAGTTTGTCGAGAAGGCCGCACCTATCAACCCTGCTGAGCTGTCTCAGGCAGACATCCATGCTATGTGGATGCGTGTCAACGCCGATCTGGCGGAGAAACGCAAGCAAGAGCTCGGTGATAAGTATCCGTATATCAAGCATCCTCAAGGAACTGTCTTCGGTGAACCGGGATGCAGTCAAGAAGGTGAAGAAGGAAGGGATCCGGAAGCCGCTGCAACGCAAGGTGCGGAGCCACTTGCTCTTCATCCTGGTCATCCACTCAACATGACCTACCTCCAGAATGAATGGATCAAGAAAGAAACTATCGCTACTCATGAGATGTACACCCCTGAGTTCTTCGAAGCGCACCAGAAGGCGTTACATAACCTTACAATGCAGCATCCTACACAAGTACAGCTTAGTGCGGAGCAAGCCGCTCAGCTTCAGAAACAAGAGCCTCAGTTCGGAGATGCCCCATGGATGGAGGAGGGCCGTGTCGGTGTTGTGATCAAAAGCACGGAAACTGAAGCTGACAAAGCCAGATGCTGCCCTGTATGTTCAAGCGCGTGTGGCGGAGGTGATGGGGCTTGCCGATGCCAGTGCTAATAATAAGACAGCAAATTGATTACTCACCGGGAAGAGTTGAGGTACATTAACGAGGCAACTTTTTGAGATTTTTTCAAAGAATCCCAGAAAATGTATTACCCCACCAAAGCGCATCACCATGGAGTGTAAATCCCTAGCCCCGTCTCGTTTCTACGTTACGAAGTTTTATAGTTTCTAGCTCGTTCGTTCACTGTGGCAACCGAAGTCATTCTTCCACGCGTGCCTGAAGAGGGCCCCTTTGACACGTTCGTGTAAGGTTTTTGACAATTGTTTGTTGTACGTGGTACTTTTCGTTTCTTTATGCGTGAGGGAATCCGGGCGCACGAGGTCTTAATCTGTGTTTCTGTGGTCCGCCTCGTCGCGCTGCTGACGCGTGCCACAGACCAACTTCATTTCAACCAATATACACAGAGCCCTAGTGCCACTAACTGGTACTCCGGCGGATGCGGATACAAAGCAAAGGAAAATGAAAGGGTTCTTAGGATGCTGTAGACAAAAAAAGGACCCAGTTTCATATCGGCCGCGTACAAATGTAGCAGGAGCTGAATTGCTTATCACGTCAGGTCACCTTTAGCGGCTGAGCGACTAGCACTGCTGATTTTCCCACGGTTTAGTTTCAGTCGCAGTCGTCTGGGGAGGAGCAGGGCCCGTCAGCTATGTTACTGAAGATAGAGTTATGATTTTTCCAGATCGGGGTTCTCCATGAACTCAGCGGTCTCTGCAGAAATTCCGTCGTCGTCAGTCAATTGCAGGCATTTATCGGTGGGGCGACCTTTATTCTTTTTGCCTTACTTGACACGCGGTACCTGCCGCTATGCCACTGCAGTGAAGCAGACGGCCGGGCCGCTCTTTCGAGATCGTAGTTTACAGACGGCGTGTCGTGCAACCCTGCGGTACAGAAGTGCTGCACAACTTTCTGCTGACCCGTGGACTCGGTCTATGAAGGTCGCGGGAAGTCTCGCCTCTTCTGTCCAAATTCTTTTCTGGGGGGTGGCCTCGCAGCTATATCGCCGTGTACACTTTTGTAGACTTATCCGAGGTCGTATTGTGGTGCGGGACACAGACCGGAGAGGAGAAACTAGCGTAACTCCGCATGTTCCAAAACCGGCCCCGGCCAGCGTAGTTTGTGCGCAGATGTCGTGTTTCTCGGATGAGCGCCGTGGCGGCTTCTTTCTCGTGGCACTGTCCACGATGACGGCCACGAGGATCAACTCCTGGACAGGCGCCATAACGCTGGATGTTCGATAGGAGCGCCGAAATGTCCTGACTAAAACAAGGGCGTAGGCTTACTGTCATAAAGAAAAATCTGCCGGTCCCAGGGCAGTCGGAGCTCATTCCCGTCCCCGACTCGGAACATCAGCCCCACATCAAAAGAAGGATGCAAGGCGAAGACTTATGTGTACAACCAAGTATCGAAGCTCACCTGGATTCTCCGTCAAGCACATCTGTACAGTCCTGCATAGTGAAGAAGCAGCGAATCTCTCCACCATTGTACGCTGCCCCGTGGAGCGTGCCGAAGACGGACCCAGGAGTCATGTTTGAGAGCGGGTGGCCTCAGATACGTGGAAGACGGCAGCTGAGTGATTTTCATTTTCATACACACGTTTTAAGCCTTGCGAGCAAGAGATGGACCCTGAATCACCAGACGTTGAAACACACGACTAGCGTATTTTTCTGTCGATAAACAGGACCATGTTGTGCGTGTATACTCCACATTTTCTGAGGTGCCGTTAGCATACTTACAGATCCTTCAACAAGATGAGATAAGGATCATAGCTGGCGCTGCTAAGGCCTCTACCGGCTCCCGTCAACAGTGCCTCATGCACGCGCGGTGCTAGGTAGCACCGACACTAGATGCTTGTCAGGTGTTCTCTAGTGATACCGATGTGCGGCGCTTAGGGTACGCCAGTCCATACAGATTCTCTCACGAAGTACCCCGACTTCGTAACCAGTCCACCCATAGCGGTGTGTGTCTTCGCCGACTCGTAGATACCCTCTCGTTACAGATTGGGAGACCGCAATCCCAGATTTTGTTGCATGCGCGCCGTTTTTCTCACGGCTCGTTCAACTCTGAAACTGCGGTTGAAAAAAGTGTCTTTTCCTTCAAGTCGCGAGTTACTTTTCACTGAACTTCCTTTGGAGGATGGACAAATCTGTGGAATGAAGACGGTGGATCCAAGTGATTCTCTCTCTTTTCTTGTAGTCCTAGAAGGAGACGTCTGTCTCTACAGGGCCCGAATCCATCTCCAATCCTGACAAGCCCAAGAACTCTCTTCAGTCGAGGCACAGAGCACACCCTTGCCTACCTGCTTCCTTCGTGCGGCGCCGGAGTCGCTTGTTTCTCCTGATTGGTCGAATTGATGATGATGAGGGGGAGTCCGAGGACACTCCCGCGGACTTCTACACGGGAGTGGCGGAGGAGAACGCAGTTAGCCTACTCGAATCTGCCCGGTGTACGACAGTGTGAATCAAGACAGCATCCTTCTGACGGAGTGAGACCCCAAACAGGTGCCATTACCGCTCAGGAAGGCCCCGAAGACCTCCCAGCAGAAGTTGCGCTGAGACTCTTATCGTTTCAGACATCACTTTCCTACCGAGCCGGTTTGAGGCTTCTCTCACGAAGGACTGCAAAAATTCATATTTATAACAGAGAACTAAAGTTCTGCCGGCAGGACTTTCCAAACAGGCTAGGATTCTCCCGGCCTCCGCGTAGCCGTCAGAGCCCTATCATGTCCTCTCTCCGTATGAGCCACTCTTCCTGCGGCCATTCCTCTCGCGCTGCACCAGCTGCTACGTCTCCGGTGCGAGCACATCCTTTCACACCTCTGTCATTCTGTCGCTCCACCCC
The DNA here is from genome assembly GCF_002600585.1 of Cystoisospora suis. Classification (NCBI taxonomy): domain Eukaryota; phylum Apicomplexa; class Conoidasida; order Eucoccidiorida; family Sarcocystidae; genus Cystoisospora; species Cystoisospora suis. Next base: position 48,272 of record NW_027153353.1, read on the forward strand.
TGCGAACTGTCAGATACGTTGTCAAGCTTCCCTTTTGTCTACGAACTCTAGCTACTGTCCCTCCCTTCCGTATTCTGTACAGACGTTTTCACAGGTGATGACCCCTATCTGCAGACAGGTTTTCTCCACAGTCGTTGGAGAAGGAAGTCAAAGAAGGGTACTCTCTTTGTCCGCCTCACTCGGGGACAATCATTCGATATCTGAGAATACTAATTTCCTCCGCCGTCACTCAGTCTGGCATCATCATCTAGGGTCTTGTTCTACTTGTTCTTATCCTTCTTTATCCTCATGTGTACCCTTGACACCTTCACTGGGCTCTTCCTGTTTCTCTCCACCTCGGCCGTTCACTTGCTCGTTTAATCTTCAGTCAGACAGTCGTCCTCTATCAATTCCCTTCAAAGAAATCTCTCTTTTCTCTCTCCCTGGAGCTTGCTTGGCCGCCTTGCCCTACCCCTCAGCCCCCGTCCCGTCACTACTGTGCCAGCAGAGGTTTGTCCGCCCAAACCGTGGAAGAAATGACTATAATCAAGTTGGCGGAAAGAAGAGGGGACACGGTGTTCAAATTCTGCCAGCGACACTTCGTTTGCTCATTGAAACAAGAAAATCAGTTGATGAGTCCGGTGGCCACATTGCTCGGAACCCTCTAGTAGAAGTGAGACATACACGTTTTCCGGCCTTTATTTCTCGTTAATGTTTTATGTGTTAGGGTTCTTGAAAGTATATCCTCTGTGACTACGCTGCTCAACAAAACAAGATTAGTTAAGTCTCCTTACCAGTGCGCTTGTTTCTATTAGGCTTTTATTCTCAGGTGCGGCGTGCTCTGTCCGAGCAGGGTGATTGATCTCACTTGGACTGATCAAGCGTTGTTCTGGGACGAAGCGCCTTGCTAATGCGCTTCTGTGTATTTGTTACAGTCGGTGTTCCTAGGTGTAGAGATAGTTCCCGGTGAAGGCGTTGTAATTCTCCCTTCCTTATGATGACATCCGTCTGGAATCTTCTTCCTGCGGTTCTCAATAAGATAGCTTCCTTGAGCGATCTACGTACACACATGCACATAGGCAGGGAGATACAGGCGCCATCTGTGGGGTATGTATATGTCGTTCTGTCCACTCAGGTCATTGCGCTCGATCCTTTGAAATGACCCATCAAGCTGCTCCCCAACGGGGGGTTCTCTCTTAGCTCTCCGACTCCGTGTCATGCAACTGGACACGAAGTATCCGTTCATAGCACGACCATCGTCCTTCTGGCGTCGTGGCTTTGCTCTGATACGGGACAACTCTACACTGCACTGCGTCCGTAGTATAGGTCGGAGTGCACGAAGCCTCTTTATCTTCTTGTATCCACCATCTCTCTTCCCTCTCAGGACTCCTCAAAAACCAAGCAGACCTGGAGAGTACCCTCCACTTATGCAGGTGTACACACACGTGTAACAGAAGTTATGAGGTTGCCTACAGTGGCACAAGTCAACTCCCTATACCAGCCTCGTGCAGATCCTGAGAATTTCAACACATGTACAGAGGAGTTTACAGGAAGAGACAGATTCGGAAGACAAGGAGGAGGCGAGGAGGAAACCGAAGATCATGATGCTGAACGCGTTTCTGGCGGAATCGCTTCCAGTCAGCCAAGCGGGCTATTGGACCGAGTTGTCCTGCACGTCGGAGGTGAGTCTAGAGCCTGTCCTTGGTCTTATTCTTCGACATCTATATTCAATTCCGAATGGTGAGAAAACTATTCATATCTTTTAGTTCTGTCTGACATCCTTGAAAATCGCAGTCAGCAGATGATGCAGGAGCCAGCACTTCTTGAGTATGTACACCACTTCTTCTGGGCTCTGGACTATGTCGTGCTTCTCTTCATGTTCAGCGCCGAGGTTCTGATCAGCTCTCGTTACGTTTCTATTCTCTGAGGAGATCTAAGACTCCGCACCACGGGAAAAATGCTGGGAGAAAGCATCGATCGAGCGTGAGATCTGTTACTGTCGGAGATACTGTTCCCCAACATACATGCGTGCGCGCAGATTGACCATCGTTCTGTATGTGAGACATATCTATGTGTCGGACACGCGAACTACTTCCATCCGTCATTATGTGTGAAGTCTTACTACTAATGGAATAACTTCGTGCGTACAACGCGGTGAAAGGCTTTTCACGGTTCCCTGCCGGTGTGCGAGAGAAGAGATACCGGTGCGCGATCTGATGTACTTTTCTTAAGAGAGGATGGCGGAGTCTTCCCTCGGCACTTTCACCTTGCGTAATTTTTCCTTTCTCTACCAAAGCCCTTCATGCACAAAAAGACTCTTTGTTGTTTTCCTTCACTGGCGGTATGGTTTATTCAGATATTTCTCGTCTTCGGGTTGATGCCACGATATTCGGAGCAACGCGATCGTTCAAGACTGATGGCGATGGAAGAGGCTTCACAGGATGCTCTCAGCTTATATCAGGAGCAGGGTCTTCCCTTCCTCATTTTATTGCGCAGCAAAGGGAAATTCTACGGGAAGAACTGCTACATACGCCGCTTAGGAAAGACTCTTCAAGTGCATACGCTGTTGCGTCGGCAGCCGTTGATGGCCTTCGTCGTGGTCTTGTTGAGTATGCAGATAAAGTAGTTCCTCCATCTTTCCGTACACCGTCATTAATACCCTCGTACGAAGAAACGGTAAAAATGTCTGCAGCAGAGCTTGCTGACTTAGCTGGGAGAGTGGCATTAGCCGCAAGGACAGCTTCCGAGAAGGCAGTGAGAAACCCACTGCTAGCCCCGTCGCCCAGTATTCCAGGTTCGAACACATTTGAAGTGACGTCCCCGTTCTCTTCCTCTCTCCTTAAGGCTCGTCCGAACAACAATGCTCCAATGACTGAGGGGAACAGCAAAAATGACCCTCTTCCCCCAAGACGGCTTGCACCTCCTGGAGCTGTACTCGTGACACCAGGCTTTTATTTGCCTACCAGCTTTCTAGTCCAGGTGGTGGAGCCGAACGCTGTTTTATCGAATCAGCAGATGCTTGACTCTCTGTTCCGTTTAGAAGAAAGAGAGGCGGCAAAAAGGAGAGAACAGAGAGAGGCTGCCGTGGGTACATCGGCTTTTTTCGATCATGGCAGAAGAAAATCTTGGGAGAACGCAGAAGCAGAAGAGCGTTCTGCTGGTACTAGGATTTTTTCTCGGTACCTTGATGATATACCTGACGGAGCAGAAGAACGCGAGCGGGGGTGGCTACAGATGCGGCTCCTAGAGGACTGCTATGTCAATGCGCTTGATGTGGCAGCCGCCTTAGGAGTACAGTCTGTAGCAGTGCCGTGTTTAGGAGCGGGTGTCGGGCGCTTTCCCGTGCATATAGCTGCGAGATGTGCCGCGAGAGGTGTAGCTCGATGGTTAAAAGGGGAGCAGTTGAAAGTGGATAAAGGACCATCATCCCAGTACGGCAAATCACCGCAATCGATCCAGCGTATTGCGTTCTGTACCACTTGTGATCAAGAATGGAATGCCCTCAGAAGGCTTATTCCCAGGTTTCTGTCGTGGCCTCTCAAGTGATTCTTCTGCGCAGCGTGGACGTGGAGACAGTAGGAATTCGTATGCAGCTGCGCGCTGTCGGTGCCCTCCTGAGCTTCCGGTGTTGTTGAACTAAACACTTCAGTGGTCGTGCGCAGGCAAGGTGGTTCTTGATCGCGACCACCTTCGCCCCTCGTTGGCGGGCTCCTCAGAACAGTAGGTGTAGAGATACCAACGAAAGGAACTTCGGTCTTGCCGAGAATGCAGCCATGAGATTTCAATACAGGCTGTTCCTCTCAGTTGAAAATATAAGGAGGCGAACGGACAGCGGGATCCTTGGCCTGTGTAGGCTCAAGTGCTAGTGCCCTGCACTGTATTTCCGCAGGAAATGATACACTCCGGCGCACTACAGCATCCCCGCAGCAAAAGCGGTAAGGAGCCGGGATGACGACACAATCTAAGATGCAAGCACTGGCGAAAAACACACGGGCTACGACGTTGGGCACACTCGAGAAGGATTCATCACCCCCACTCCGAAAGTCGGAACGCTCTGCAGGCGAACAGAAAACAGTCCGGGGAGAGAAAAAGACAGCAACAACGGGTCACTGACTTATACCCTGCGTTTTCTCTAGCCGGCTGAGTGCGGGCAAGGGTGCGTTCTTTTATTTTGTTTTGCACAAGGGCAGCGTCGTCTGCTTGTGACCTTACTGAGATGAGACGGCTGAGGAAGAATCAGCTGCTTTCCCGGCTGGTAGTGGTGGTACTAGTTCGCGTATTTCCCTGCAGACGTCACGCTACAATCCGAACAGAGAAGAACAGCTTGGAGATGCTAGCTTTCCGCTTCCCAACTGAGCCAAGAAGCATATCTGCCGACGAGACTGAAGTAGAAACTTCGAACGGGTAGTACAGCCTTCTCGCGACATCCGCATGAGGAGGCCGCTGGTGCCGTCCGCGACTGTGGATCCCTCCCGAGTCCACGTGTTGCCGCTCAAGAGATACGAAGCCAACCGACGTCCGACCACCCTGCATGTGTCCGTCTCAAGCCCGCTTTCTTACCGAGTTCTGGCCGCACTTTCTTTGTAAGCTTGGCTCTCGAACTCCCAACTTTTTCGTAGGTTAACCAGAATCTAGAAGGCAAGAGCTTTCGGCCCTGACAGGTGCTCTGCTGGGCTTCTTGGCCAAACCAAAGTTTGTCTCATCTATCATCCATAATGATGCTTTAATCCCTACTGCTAGGCATTTCCAAGCTTAAGAGGAGTCTTGTCATAGTTCTTGTCCTTCCTTGTCTTTTTTGGCGCGAAGCTCGCATAGTTCCGGCGCTGAGACTCAGATCGCTTCTCCCAGTTTCCACTCTGTCTCGCTGCCACCCAGGATACTTTCTCCTCCAGACGTCAACACCAGTCAATAGCCCCCAAGCTTTGTGTCTTCCTCTACGACCGCACCCTCTTGGCATCTGCGGCGACGCAGCCGAAAAAAGAGTCACCGGTCCTGTTCTCGCCCAGTGGACAGGACGGATAGGGATGCACCAGGAGTACTCCGTCCCATTGTTCATCAGTGTTCGTCTTCGTCCTTCTACAGCAACCTCAAACAAACAAGCCATGAGAGAAACACAATAGCAAAAGCTGAGGATTGGTACTCAGTGCAAGTCAATGCCAAGCTAGCGGCAGCAACTACACCCGACCGCTATCGCGGAGAAAATCATCGCCTCAATACCAGGTCAACCAACAGCAACGCGCTGGGTGTCTGCAAACCTAGGCCTTCCTCGGTGAATATGCATCATGAGGGAGATCATCAGCGTTCACATTGGCCAGGCAGGCGTGCAAGTTGGGAATGCTTGCTGGTAAGGACCCGGCAAATGCCAGGGGCGCCGCACTCAGTCCAGGCCGATTCGGAGCGGAGTATTTGTAGTCACTCGGTCTCTGGTAGGCTGAACTATGTGGAAGCACATCAACTGAGTAGCTGCAAGACGGACCTCACGCGCGCTCACTGGAACCTTCGAGACCCCAGGGGAGAGCGGGTTTTCGCTCGTCAGCAGTTCCACTCACTGTTTGTACGATCCCTCCGGGTGGCTGAGTCCCGTGCCCGGCTGCTTGGCCGGACGCAGGTGCAGAACAGAGTTTCTTGCTCTCAGAACCTGAGACCCATGTTTGAAAGCAGCTTAGCCCAAACTAACTCCTTTCCTGGACAGCCGCAGGTTCAGTCTCACCACCCCTGCGACTCTGTCCTGGCATCACCCTGTTGAGCGCCAGCACCCACTCGTGTGCCTGGCGGGACGAGAATGCCCTGACGGAGGTACCCGGGTAGTGCCACGAGGACTGACGCACGTGGTCGCACACAAATTAGCCATTTATAGCCGACAGAGAAAAACAACTCCAAGATTCAGCCGAACCTTCAGTTTGTGGTTCTTTGTACCGGTTTTATCCAGGGAGCTCTTCTGTCTCGAGCATGGCATCCGAACAGACGGACGGCGGCAATCTGACCATGAAGTTACAATTGAAGAACATACGACTCCAACGGCAGACAGTTCTTTCAGTCCCTTTTTTATGGAGACCTCTCAAAAACAATACGTGAGTGAGGCTGCGAAGGCCGCCCGTCCGCCTTTCCCGGGGCCCTGGATGGCTCGCCGTGATTCTGCCTCCACAGTGCCGGGCTTCAATACCTCTCACACGAGGATGCAGCGGATATGTGATGCCTGCAGCTTCGCTGGGCTATGCGCGTGTCAGCCAATGTATTCAGACTGTGAGAGTGACCGGTTTCTTCCACGCAGCGCCCCGTTAGGCGTTTTTTTGGACTTCACAGAGCTGAACAGGCGCGACCACTCCGCATTCTTTTGAACTTCGGGGAGCTGAACAAGAACAACCACTCCGGACAGCGGAACGTCTGTTGACTACAAGTGTGCTCATTAAAGCGTCGACCTGAAGCTTATGGGTGTGTTGCAGGTACCGCGCTGCGTGATGGTAGACCTCGAGCCCACCGTTATCGATGACGTTCGAAAAGGGTGCTACGGCAAGCTTTTCCACCCTGACTACCTTTTGTCTGGAAAAGAAGATGCTGCCAATAACTTCGCGAGGGGGTATTATACTGTCGGTCGCGACATGTCAGAGACAACCCTGGAGAGGCTGCGCCGGTTAGCTGAGAACTGTGACGGTCTTCAGGGATTTCTTGTTTTCCAGGCAGTCGGAGGTGGCACGGGGAGCGGCCTTGGCTGCCATTTGATGGAAACACTCTCTGTCGAATTCGGCAGGAAACCGAAGCTCAACTTCTGCGTGTGGCCCAGCCCACAGGTAAGCTCTATGCTCAAGTCACTACATGTATGCATAGCTGGGAAAGTTGCCCCGCGTTGCTTTGGAATCGTTCTTTGGTGATATGCAGCGGGCGTTAGCTTGACCAGGTACGTAGAGTAGCGGAATCAAAACACGCGGTATTGCCTGGGGCTAACAATCTGCCCGTCTGCTTATCTGCTTGTACCTCGGAGCCCTGTCTTAGCAGGATGGCAACGCTAGTCCATCCACAATCGTGGAAGCAGAGATTTATGCACGAGAGTCTGCTTCTAGTCGTGCTGTCATCATATTTTGTGCCATAACCACTCCACTTAGAATAGATACAGAACCCATGGCTATGATCATAGATTCGCTGCCGAATACCGTTCAGGTAGCATATAGAACTAACACGGTAGTCGGCAAAAGAATGGCCCAAGTATACAAGATGTAGCTGTAGATGAATGGTATACCAAGAGTATACCTAGTACTAAGACGGCACCCTGAATCTCACTTTGTCTACAGAGATAACCGTCCATTATGATGGACCTTTTACAAGACGTGTTATCGTGCGGTGCCTCTGGCTGTTCTTAGTCTGGAAACGGAACGGTTCTTACGACTGAGTGTCCTCGCCGACTGAAACCTAGGTATCTTTGGAATGGCAGACAGCCTAAAGAGCGATACGAAAGCTGTGTCGCAGGCGTCTCGCTCTGATACTGACACGCAACGAATCAACGCTGGACTCTAAAGCCCGACCCCTCGTTTCGCGAGTGTACTGGACTAAGCGCGTAGGCTTAGCCCGGCTGACCCAACGCAAGTGTCTGGCCGGTGAGCGTGCGGTGACCTGCCGGTTCGATAGACGAGCTCGTGCCTGACGCAAATCAAGTGCCGGAAGCGGCTTTTCCTGTTCTTTAGGTTTCTACTTCGGTCGTCGAGCCTTACAACGCCGTGCTGAGCACACACTCACTCTTGGAGCATACTGACGTTGCTGTCATTCTGGACAACGAGGCAGTCTACGAAATCTGCCTGAAGAGCCTGGACATTCAGGTTCCTTCTTATTGCGACCTTAACAGAATAATTGCACAGGTGAATGCTTGCCGTCTTCCGCGGAATTAGCTTCAATGGAAAAAGAAAAAGAGTACCTCCGTCGCTGGCTGTTTCACCGGTGCAGCTGCAAAGCAGGGCGCCGGGTTTTGTCCTCTAACGCGTAGCTGAGAGACAGCGGCAATTTTGTTGTTGCATGATTCTCGAGCAAGGCGATAGCGGTCTCGGCTCTTGGGGCGCTGAACTCCACACAGCCCGTCCTGCAATGCCGCAATGCAGCGCCAGCCACTTCGCTACGTCCCTTCTGCAAACCTGTCCCTGCTGGTGTGCGCCTGCTTCCGGCACCGTGCCTGTAAAGTTCGTTTCTCGGGTCCACAGCGAAAGAATTTCAGATATCCTCCCCTCACGTTCTTTCACTCACTACGCAGGTGATATCTTCCGTAACATCCTCGCTTCGGTTCGACGGAGCTCTCAATGTGGACATGACTGAGTATCAAACGAACCTGGTGCCGTACCCCCGCATCCACTTCCTGTTAACGAGCTACGCACCTCTACTATCTGCCAGCAAGTACCGTCATGAGCAAATGAATGTGCGGGAGATTACCGTGGCTGCTTTCTCCGAAGAGAACATGATGGCCAAGTGCCGGGCCTCTTCGGGAAAGTATATGGCTTGTTGTCTGATGTATAGGTAAGCCGCCTAATTTTTTTATATGCGTGGTTAAAAGCAGCCTTATCGTGCCGAGCCAAGCTAATTCATGCTGCTGGGCTCATACACAACAGTCGTGCCCGTTCTCTGCACCGTTGACTGGTTGTGGGGACAGCCCCTTCTTCCGGCACGAGTGTCCGGACTGTACCAGTATGCGAGGCTGCACCTGGAGCGTGCGCGTTTCAGAGGAGACGTCACCCCGAAAGATGTCAATGTTGCCGTCGCGTCGATCAAAGGGCGGAAGGACATTCACTTCGTCGACTGGTGCCCTACAGGATTCAAAACCGGGCTCAACTACCACCCGCCGACCTTTGTCCCCGATAGTCATCTTGCTAGGGCGCCTCGTTCCGTGTGCATGATGAGCAACTCGACAGCAATCAAGGAAGTTTTCAAAAGGGTAGACAGGAAGTTCGACATGATGTATGCAAAAAGGGCCTTCGTTCATTGGTGAGACGGCTATGCTGAACTGTGTGTGTGTCATCATTTGTCAAACGCTCGTGCTTCTTTTCGTCGCATCGTTATGCTGGGCAAAACAAATGGCTGTCTAGTTCTCTCGTGTTGTAGATGATTTGATCATCCGATCTTCGCGGCACATCACCTGCGCGTAGGTGGTCTTTGAGTCGGCTTGACGGATTATAGAAGGGAAAATGAGTGGGCGGGGCGTTAAGTCAGGAGCAGATCCTGTTAAGGTCGGATGTGCTGTCGCCAGGATACGGTCACCAGTTGAGTGGATAAGTTTGCAGGCAGCTGTGCTTCCCTTAGGATCCTAGCTCGATCTCCCCTGGCAAAAAGACTTCTCGCTTTTGAGTGCGAGCGACCGGGATTTTCATTAGCTGAAAAGAAACTGTGTCTGACGGCGTACTTCGATGTCGCGCTCCAGGTTCGTGGGAGAGGGCATGGAGGAGGGGCAGCTGACTGAGGCCCGAGACGACCTCGACGCGCTCGAGAGGGACTACGACGAAGTAGCAGCCGACACTAAGCAGCTACTTGAAGATGAAGCGGACGAGTACATGAATGAAGACATGTCACCAAACTGAGCCCGATGGACAGAAGACGCTTGCTGGTCAGGCAGTGGACAGCCTACCCCTAGGTGTCCGACCCCCGAGCCAGAACACCCGCGGGCAGGAGACTGCGGCAGACAGCCGCTGGGCACACCGGCCAGATTGACGAAGCAGGCCCTATACACCTCGATCTAGTGACCACCGACAAGGGAGAAAGTCTTCACCGAGGACCGTAGTGCACTCGGAACGGAGCGGCAGTGTCGTCTCGTGTTGTCCCCGAAGACTCATCATTCTTAGAAAAGTCATGAGATTCTCCGTGCCTCGTACCCTTGGGAGTGGTCCAGACTTCGACTGACAATGTGTGCGCCGTTCGCTCGGCCCACTCCCAAGCCTGCGCCTTCCCGACTGTCAGGGAAGGTCACAGCCGCTGTGAGTTGACAGCGCAAGGGTAGTGCCGGAAGCCAGCACTCTCTTGAATGCTACGCGAGACTCCCAGCGCTGGCCAGGTCGTAACAGTGCGTGGTCCGTCCGCGTATCTCCGGAATGGAGTTCTTAGAAGGTTCGACGACAAAATATTGTAGTTCCAGTATACGCTGATCGAGGGGCAGCGTACATTAGCTTTGCGGTGAACGCCAGGACGCGAACACTGCGGCCGCCTCCAGATACCGGGGATCTAACGGAGCGGGAGAGCAGTTCTGTAACGCCAACGCACCAGACGTACAGGTGCCGGCCAGACAAGCGCTGCTGGGGCCTCCCTTCTAGATTAGCTTCGTGGAGCGCGACAAGCATGGCTGGGCACTGGGCCCTGATATCGCAAGCAGTTAAGCGTTGAAGGCTTCTTCGTGGATCTACTGACAGGCTGCAAGGCTGCTCTAGCCCGAGCCAGTGTAACAGTAGCACGAGAAACACCACGGCTGCCTTTCTCAACCTGCGCACCCACAGTGCCTGGTGTGACGAGTCCTGAGACGTGCAGCGTCCCGTCGTAGGAGAGAGGCTACTCAAGACTCTACGGCAGGTGGCAGAGGGGACGTGCCCACACTCGTTGGAGACTGGTACCGCCTCCCGCTTGGTTACACCATCGGTTTCCGAAGCCGCTGAGGCACCATGCACCTCAGCTCAGTTTTCTTCCTCACGTTTCGTATTCCCGATAACAGCGATGTACTCTCCTGCTGTACATCCACGGATGGTTCTGGGGTCTGGCAACTCCGAAGTGCCTTGCCCCTACTTGGCACACCCCGGTGGCTGCCCGCGAGCGCGGCTTCGGAGTCAGCTAGACAGCTGATGCAAGCTCACTGGAATTCTAGGAAGAAAGACGAAGAGTGGTCAAACGCAGCTATGTACACCTCTTCGCTTGATTGCAGAAACGACTGTACGCTATCTAAACTAGAGGTCCTAGGGCGTCCAGCCTCATCCTCTCCATCGCACTTGTTGCACTGTACGCTGCAAATCTCTTGCTCACTGAAGCGAGCAGGGCCTGCTCTTCCACAGTCAATACAGGGGCTTCTTCAACACTGTATCCCGAGGGCCTGACTATGATGGCCCCTTCCTGGAGCGGGTACTGAACGCCAGTAACCGGAATGGTCGCCTCAGCCTCGGGCCGGTTTCCACGCAAATACGTGACTGTCTCCTGTAGAAGCGCCTTCTTTGCCTGGAGATTCGCAACGCAGACACACTGGTGACGGCAAGGTTAAACACAGACAGGTCGGAAAGGACATTACTACGTCCAGCACTTAGCTGGCTTCGCGGATGCATCTTTTCACTCTACGAGCAACGCTGAGCATCTGTCGGTACTCAGAACAGCTGGCACCTGAACCAGAGGGACTGGATCGTGCCTCCGTAAGCGCCTACCCAGCAAATTGAAGCCAAGACGGCGAAATCTACTGCCATGTACCTGCGGCGCGCTCATTGCCCGTTGGAAAAAACACTGCGTATGGCACTGCTGCTTACTTCTTTTTCTTGCTCCTTCTTTTTCGCCGCAGCGGAGTCGTGCTTGTGTTTCTTCGACGCTGCTGATGGGTCTCTATCCGGCCGGGGTGGCCTGTTCAGCTCCGGTATCACTAGTTCCTGGGACTTTTGAACTGACCAGTGGTAATAATTGTATGCATTGACTTTCTCCTTATACCTCTGCATCCGCTTGTAGTCCTCCGGACGAAGATCCTGGAGGTGCAGGACAAAAAAGATCACGAAGCTGGTGGCAACGCGAGACTTGCAGTCGGAACTTCGGATCACGATGTGGCGCATCTGCAAGCTACAGTATATATCCGGACGATGTAGGAGCCTGTAGTTGCCTCACTATGAGGTGTAGAAGCATTCGTGACTACACCAGTATCCATCACTTTGAGATTACTCCGGAGTGCACTTCATCGCGTAGTTACGCCGCTATACAGTTTGAGAAGGCTCGCTCATCCAGGGAAAAGGTGCGCGAGCGAGGGTACCACGTCTATAACTCCTCATCAGAGAATGGTGTCAGCGGGGATACCAACGGATCCGTCCGGAGGCAATCAGTGCAGCTACTTTTCCTTGTAGCACTCATGTACTTTGGCACCGGAGGATCTGTCACACGCATAGATAACCTGGATGCCGGCGAACACACGTGATATCTGCTCTGCTGCGGCCTTCTCACTCCTCCCTGCCCGGCGACGACATGCGTTTAGAAAACAGAGCCCGAAACAGGTAACGCGTGGAGACTGGACGTCTCTCACATCGAATGCAGGGATGCAATAATAAGTCCAAGTCCGCTTCTCTAGGTAGAAGTCTGCGCACTCCAGGGTGGTCGGTGGCTCCGCCTCTTCGAGAGTGTCGAACATTCCTGGATTCAGATAACCACACGCAGATGTCTGTAGTCATTGTCTTCGCTATTCGTGATCGTGCTCAGGTTTCGAAGGTAGTGCTGGACTTTGTGCGCAGTTTGAGGGTGGCCAGAGTTCTATGTTCTACACGTAGTAATGCGTCCCACGAACTTCCTAGAAGGGGATAGCCGACGCTGAATAGCTCAAAGGACTGACCTCGGAGAAATTGACCTTTCTCTTCTCACTGTGACAGACTTATACTAGCTCCGGCTGGCAGGGCGGCTGTCTTCAAGCTACGATAGCAGCAGCAACTTGGGTGTGATGGCGGGCCTGCGCTGAGATGCCTAAAGGAAACTGGAATTTTCGTAGAAACCAACGCCGATGCTATCATATGCATAGAGCAACCCGTTAGCTGGGGGTTTCCCAGAGACTCACCGGTCTGGTCGATCGCCACAGTGATCGCGGGATCGTGCCTTGGTTTGTCTGTGAGGTCATACATAGGCACGCATGATACTGTCCCGTCCGAGTGCGTCTTCCAGTAGCAATCATCTTCCGGATTGTGAAAGTAAGGAAACTTTTTCCCTTCACCGGTCAGGTAGTGGACTCGAAACTTTTTCTCGAGACTCTTCTGTTTCGCCATTTCCTTGTGAAAGGGGGTGTATGCTATGCTTGGATGAGGGAGAGCCGCCACAGCTGGCTCTACCTGTACATTGAGTCTATCCTGTCGGACGTTATTGATCATGTCCATGTACTGTTGTATTGGAGGCGAAACAGGCTCGTATGTGATGGAAGCCTCTTGCAGTTGATCGACATCATGATCTGACAAAAGCTGGACGAGAGCATTCCTTCTGTGTCTCTGCCGCTTTCCCCGAAATGACATTTCTTGCGGAGACGGTGACGGCCCACCAGTGACCCCCGAGACCATGCGAGACACGAGCCATTGTTGTCGTTGTTTCTGATACTCCTTCAGCGCTTCAATCCGTTGTGACCTCAATGCAGCCACGGCTTGTTCAGCTTCATGGACAGGAATATTCGGGGGGACCCCTTCCCAACGGCTCCTTTCAGCCTCCGAAATGCTGGAAAGTGAGCTGCCGGGGGTGGGCGGTCCGTGTTCGGCAAGGCCCAAGTCTTGGGGCCGCTTCAGGAGGCTATCGTTCTCTTCCGTGCCAGTCTCCTCGGCTTGCTGATGAGCGGTAACTACTGGCAGCAATCCAAAGAACCCAGTTTCGGACACGTTAGTTGTTGTTCGGCTACGAAAAGTCTTACCCGGGTCGGATAGGGGCGTGCGACGGAGCTCAGAACCCAGAAGGACATATCCGAAACAGAGGATAACGAGGCGCAGCAGGTTGCGGGTCGCCGCAGAGGAAGGGCTTGAAAACATGGTGTGCAACCGGTCCCGCGGTAACAAGTTTGGAAGTCGGTAAAAGCGCTCTTCTCGTGGAGAGGGCATTACCCGAAGAGCTTGGGACGTAGAATGCTTGTAGGCGAACACGTACAAGATCGCTGCAGCAGTCTGCGTGGAAGGAACGGTGAACTCATCCTAGTTCTTTGACAAAGAAGCTGGGAGAGTGGGCGGGTCGGCGTGCGGGCGACAGAAACTTCGTCGTCCTAGACTCGCCGTTCTCCCATTAATAATTTTAAATAGTATTTTCGCCGCAATGTTTTTTTCACAATCATTATTTAATAGCGAACGCAGCTCACAAACAAAGTTAACCAAACGCCTGTTCGTGGGGGGGCCGGGGTTGGGCAGTGCTGAATAGACAACACGAGTAAGCAGGAACGAAAATCAACTGAGCCGCTGACCAGGGCTCGCTGCGGCTAGCTGGGCAACTAACCAGACAGACACACTCCCAGGAGCCATGCTCCCGGGTGTTGCTGTTTATTCAATGGAATGACCGGTTTCTCGACCGGCTGAGGCTCAGAGACGGAAGACCGACCCTGTATTCTAGGTTTGAGGACGACTGGATGCGAATAAATCTGTGGTAGCGGTATTACTCCGAGATGCTCCCACAGGATATACTACTGTAACCTGGAAGTTCACACGTGCGTAGAACGACCAGGTATCCGTGAACCGGTAGCCTGTGACAAGGGAGTGGCGCCCCTGCTCTACTAGTGCCGCCCAGGACGGATGGTGGTTTGCGAAGGGGAACAACGGTTTTCCGGAGTCGACGAGCAACGCAGAACTGGTAACATCGTCCGTTTCACACGCTTTGCTTCCACCTTCGCTTCTCTGGCGATCAGTCCACCATTTTAAAATAAGCGCTCTTTTTCCTGCTTTGATGAGTGTCGTGTGCGGAATTAACTTCGTTCGAGCCGCACCCGGGCCAGGTTTCAAGATAGTGTTCTGCTGACCTCCTCACGTCACGCGGGCACACGGAATGCGCAGCAGCATGCTGCCCAGCGGATACTCACTCGGCAGACGTCAGGCCTTTTCGGAAAACTTATATTCCGATCAAAGCAGGTAATCAGGTGGGAAGGAAAGAGGGCAGAAAGAGGCTCTTGACAACGGGGGTTTCTCCTCCTTTCGAGAGGAGACCAAAATGCCCGCGCAGGCCAGCTCGGCCAATCGATGTATCGTATCTGTGTCCTCTACAACCCCATCAGTGCAATTTGGAGATCACTGTTGTGTAGGTAGTCTCCATACTTCAGTGGAGTAGTCTTGCTACTGCAACGTGAACAAGACTTAGAAAGTATAGGGCGAGCACCCCATGCGCCGTAATCGCGAGGTCCCCTAGCTATTCCTCCATCTACCTTCATCGATGACCCCACCGTCTTTTGCGTTTAGGTCGCATATCACATGTTTCGTAAAGAAGTAGTACCTGTGGCTTCGAAGAAAACAAGGACACATGAGATACCAGAAGTATTTTCCCAAGGGCAGAAGGCAGTTTACTGTTTGCCGGGGTTGCACCTAGCATCCGTGTTGTCGATCCGAGTAGACCCGGTGTATGCTCCCTCTGGAAGAGATATTCTTCCCGCTGGTGTCTCTCAGAAGTCAAGCGGAATCCGGTAAGTTTCCGGAGTACCAAGAAAACGAGCATCACCTGACATGAGCGCGACCGCGGGCGGGTATGCACGAACCCCACCCGAACATACCACAGCAGGTGACGGCGCGTACACACAATCTTCCCCTGGAAAGTCCCACAGTCCAGGACAAAAGAAAACTCTTATACGGAGAAAACACCACAACACTCGTGGAGTAACACAAGTGGCTTGACTCCGACTTCCCTTCTCCGTTCCCGGCCCCGACAGACTACATGACAAACTTTTTCTAGTATACTCCACATGTACAGTAATGAGTTTCAATCATCTATCTCACCACTCGCAGTCACTCACTACCTGACCCACGTATGCACAACACAACTGGATGTTCTTCTAGTCTTTGTCCCTCTCAAAAAAGGGGTTGAAATGATGGAGGGATTCACGAAACGTTTGCTGTTCTTCTGACTTATTCTGTTCTCGGGAGGCCCTACAGACACACGAATGTGTGGAACCTCTAGTGTCTATCTACATGTTGCATAGATTCTCGCTCCCCCACCACCAGGTTCATAGGTTTCGGAAGGTATTCCTCCTGGCCCGTCTTCTTCTTCCTCTTCGGCTTTGTACGTCAAACATGTACTGGTGTTAGTAACACCTTTGTCCGTGTTGTTACTTTCTCGTCTCTTCATTAGCGGTACTTTAACAGAGACAGCAGAAGCATTACCCACGCCCCCTCCATTACTATTGGTACTGCAGCCCGTCTTCTGTTTCTCTAGTAATCTGAGAATTTCTTGTTTCACTTCTTTATACCTTCTGTATTCACGCTCAATAGGAGCAATATCTTTATACAGCTGAACAACACGTCCCGTCTCAGCGACAAAATCAGCCTGGTAGGCAAGTAATTTTGTCCGTAGAACCTTCTTCTCTTGTTGTAAACGTGTGAGTCGCTGTTGTATATCGTCGTGTGTATGGAGGACATACTCGCCTCCCGGGGCCTGTGCTTGTGGTCGGTGATGGGTGCTGCCCACATTGGTACTCGGTGCACCACTACTGTTACTATTGTTATTGTCCCTACTACTATGAGAGCCGGATGAAAGGATGATTCTTCTACCTTTTCTATCAATTGTCTCCCCTCCTCTCTTGTCTTCATCACTTCTACTATCTTGTTTGGATATGACTAGCTTTGAACTCGGGATCATGACTTTCTCACCCCCTACTAAACGTGCGGCGGGACAGGGGCTGTTGCTGTTGTTTGTATCAACTACTACCTTTGGAAAGCTCGCACCCTGTACTTGTTTGTTAGAAACAAAGCTTTCGTTGCCTCTGACTACATTCTCCATGTCATCCTCATTCTTCTTTGATAACAGCGAACCGCCGCGATTACCATATGTACAAGAACGATTGAACGAGCTTCGTCCCGCACCTTCGTCTCCTGTTGATCTTTTCTGTAAAGATCTTGAAGAAGAACGACGAGAAACAACTACTGTCCCGCCAACAGGACGTCTACTAGTACTGCTACTACTTGGATCCTCTCCTCTCTCTCCTTCTTCATCTGTTATTTCTGATTGGTGACCGCTGCAAGATACCGCGGATGTCTTTGATCTTTGCACGTGAAAACATGACCCTTGAGAGGCCGGTGCCATGACAGCACCTGCCTGATCAGATCTTTCATAGTTCTCTGTTCTTGACGTCGGCAATCCTCTGCCCACATGCCTTTCCTCCTCCTCGTCTTCCCATGCTCTCCCTCCTGTATGACTGGAGCGCTCAGTTAACCTAGATCGAGTACGGTACTCATTGTCCCCCAACTCATGGTGACGTCGTATTGCTTCTTCATGATCGTTTCCTCTTGATATCCGTCCTGATCTTTTCGATGATCTCTCACTTTGAAGCATACCGTTGTCCATACTATGACTACTTGTATAGCTGCTCGAACTCCTATTATGACCATCTTGCCAGTTGCTGTCACTGGTGTTGTTCAATGACTTACTCGAGTCACCCCGACGCGGAGAATCAGAGCTCCTCGCTATTCCTGAAGCAGATGATGAAACGGAAAAAGACGAAGAAGAGGCCGATCCCTGTCTTGTGGTAGACTGATTTCTCGTATTCATCCCCCTCAAATCCTTTGATCTCGGTGAAGGATATAAGTCACTAGTACTGCTATTACTATGACTGGCCGTGTGACTCCTACTGCCAGTACTACTACTGCTATAACGCCCTCCTCCTCCCCCTTCCCCGATTCTACCTGTATCATCTCCTCGTATCGATTGTTGAGATTCGACGGCTGTCCCAGAAGATGAAGAACTATCGGAACCTCCTTTTGATCGGGACCCTCTGTCTTCCCCTCCTCTCCCCGTCTTTTCATCACCGCCACGACAATGCTGATAACGGTCATGATGGCCACCTCCTCTTGAAGTGTTTGCTCCTCCTATCTCCTTCCCCCCTCCTTTTGAAGAAGCTGTTGGACGATTATTATGAGGGTCGTTCTTATATTCGAGACGTAACAACGCCCTCCTGAGATACTGATAGTGTGAATATAAATGCCTTAGAGGTTCCTTCTCCGGACGATTGGGTAAACGTCCATATCTCTTTTGAAATTCAAGATCATAAGATTTCAGCTCATCCTTCAATCGACGCTTTGTTACAACAACTAACGCATGCATTGAATGGTCATCTGTCTTAGACGTCTGTCGGGTATGAAGAGACGTTGAGGAAGAAGGAGCTTGCTGGTCTTGTGTAAATGCAAACTCCCTTAAACGTACAGCACAGTCAGCTAACCACTCATGTACAAAATGGGTGAATTCATACTGAAAGGAGTTTCTCGCTGTTGGTGACGAAGAATAAAATCTTTCTCCATCTCCCCCCCCTCCTCCTCCAGATGGTACAACATGACTAGTATTCTTAGAGGAATTGACTCCTACCAGGGATGATGACCGACTGAAACTACTACTGTTTCTCAAAGCAGCAGCTGCTTCAGCTGCCTCAGCAGCGGCGGCAGCAGCAGCTGACGCCGCTGCCTCTACGGGGTCTTTCAGAAGGGTGTGCTGTTCCAGAGTAGACGATGAGGAGAAGGATCGAGAGAACGACCTCTGGAGAGACAAAGGACAACAGGAGATAGGAATGCAAAAGACATGAACGAATGTCTCTATAAAAGGTCAATGAGACAATGAAAGAAAAAGGCCAAGGCAAGATTCCTGATCAGGACATGTAACACGCCTTAGTCCCGTGGATTCCTCTGTCAAGAAAGCATATTTCCTCTCTGTCTCGCCGCAGGAAGAAAACTTATATGGGATCGCACAAGGAGAAGACAGGGGGTGGTGGTACTAGAGAGAAGACAAAAATGAGGAAAAGAGAGAAGATTTCCAGAGGGCGGATATGATAAACTAGCCCTTGTATCGCTGGGAATCGTGATCTATCTCTCTGGCTGTCTCTAGGTATGCCGGAAAGAAAAAGACAACGACGAGGAGCCATCTCACGGGTGGCTGTCTGAACAAAGGAAACGTGAGAGAATGTGAGAGACTTTGTAGTCTCGAGCCGCTGTTGGAAGGATACTAACAGGGTCGGATACAACCGATCCAGCGGATAGAAGACAGGGGAGGAAGGAGCAAAGACAGGGAAGATAGAGATGAGAGAACGGCGCTATCAGAAGCAACCAAAAATTCTAAGGACAGGTGACTTTCGTTCTAAAACAAGAGAAGAGAAACATGGAGGAAAGAACAGAGTCAAGTTCAGCAGAGACCAGCAACTTACGGAATCTACGGTTTGTGGAAGACCACTGGTAGAACGAAGAAAAGTGCTCTGTCGTTCAACCGAGGAAAGAGGAGGGGGTGATTTCTTTTCTTCTTCCTCTTCTTCGTCTTGTTCATATGGCTTTCTCTCTTCTTTTATATTTGAAGCCCCAGAAGAGGCCTCGTACGACGACAAGGCGGTAGTCGGACTAGAGGACGCTGTGACCGCCATGTTATCCCCTTTGTCTTTCCCCGCTGTACGGTCTTGATGAAGCCGATTCCGACTTGTAGAAGAACTTTCATTCAATCTCTCTCTAGACGCATGAGGATGACGATGTATCAGCGTCTCCTGCCGCTGTTGCCCTGACTCTGATGTTGCCGTTCTTCCTAGTGCACTAGTCGTAGTCGTACCAGGTGCCGTGAAGGCAGGGGATACTGTCCCAGCTGGTGGTGGTGGTGAGGAGGAGGAGGAGACACCTTCCCTCCTTGGGGTATCTCCAAGAAAATCTTTTGATGAAGAGATGGGAGAACTGAAATGTCTTGTACACTCCTGAGGTGGATAATCATAAGGATGATGATCAGATGATGATTGTCTGTCTTCCTTTCTACTCACTGGAGCTTCCTCTGTTGTTTCATGGGGTATACACACCTTTGTCGATGGTGCTCTTTGGAGTGTACATGCATCTCTTCCTGCCTTCTTGGTATGACTATTATCATCGTCGTCATTATTGCGAGACAAAGAGATACTCTCTCGGCTTCTCTTCCCCGTGCCGATCATCTCTTCTGTAGAAGGTTGACGAGAAAATTCTTTCTGGGAGGGCTTCACAGAAGAAAGCAAGGATAAAGAAGATGAAGACGACTGCTCTTCCGTATCATCCTTATCAACTCCAAAAAGACCTCGATGTGTCGTGGACGGAAGACGAAGAAAGCGAGGGGTACCTTCTTCTTCTTCTTCAGACTGATTGGCTACACTGTCAGAAGAGAATGTTCTCCTACAGTGTTCAAACGACGATGACGATGACAGACGTCCAACCATAGTGTCAGATGGAGGTGAAGGAACAGACTTGATAAAGAGTGACTTCACTTCATCATGTGAAGAGGAAGAAATATCTTGTTGGATACGTGAGGTTCTTGAGGTTAGACTGTGATTGTGATAATCTTTGCTAGGTGTTTTCTTTGAAGACGGAATGAGATCCTCTTTCCTGTGTTTATAGTTTACATCTAAGTCCTCTTTTTCTTCTTTCTTTTCGTCATCAGCACGAGGTTCTCTTCTCTTCTCAGTGCAACTCTTCTTCCTGATCTCATGAACTGCAGAAATTGAAGAAGATCGACGCAGATGGTCTTCCATTGTTCTGCTTGTAAGAGGCATACCTATATCTTCGGTACTACGAATACGGTGAGGATGTGTACTGGGAGTTATAGCCTGTTGTTCTTCTTCTTCTTCTCTCCGTGTTCTGTTCTCCCTGTCTCGTACCCCCTCTCCCTGTAGGAGCTCTGTTGCATTACCATCATCATGACTTGAGTTGATGAGAGAAGGATATGACTGAAATAAACTCTGCTTTTCTTCATCGTGCTTCTCGCCTCCCACTCCTTCTTTCTGATGAAAAGACGATAATTGAGCTAAGATCGAACTAGCACCTGAATCAAGGAAGCTTTTACATGATTCCCAATACGGTTTCTTTGTTGGCTCATCATCATTATGATCGACTATGGATGTCCTAGTATCTATCCTTGATGAAGAATTCATCGGATTCTCCTCTCCCACTATCATTGAGGGATCACATGGACGAGAAGAGTGGCGACGATAAGATATATGATCATCTTCTCGTCTCTCCACTCCTTTTGCCTCCTCGTTGCCACGAGACGGTTCTTCTTCTTGTCCACGTTCTCCACCTTCGATAGGACGAAGAGGCCATTCACCCCAATCCTTTGATGAAGCACCTTCCTCACTACGAAAACGGGGTGAAGGAACTGCAGGCGCGGCTGTTGTCACCCCGATCTTTGGAGAGACAGGTTTAGGATGAATAGCACTCTCTGAGTTATCTTCTTCACAACAGATGAAGTCAGTATCGTCGTCCAAACCACTTAAGCTCGGTAAACCATCATCGTCTTCTAAAGCAGCTTCCTCTCTATACAAGTGTCTTGGTATCGGAACACGACTCTGTGGGATTCTGTAGATACGACATCCCGGAGGTAAAATATACTTTGGACGGGAGAAAAACAGTCCTGAATCTTTGCCGGGGTGCACCTCATCCGTTACTTCATCACTACCTCTCTTCCCATCAAGTGGAAAAAGGCCTCTGAATTGGACAGGGGAACATGAGGGCCCATGGTCAAGAGAAGAGTCCGATGATGATGAGGCATCGGGTGAGCAACCCGCTTGACACCAACGACTAACTGTTCCATGGAGATCGCTAGCTAGCGCCACAAGCTGCTGCTGATGCTGTTGAACAGCTAACGCTGCGACTGCGCTAACCGCAGTCGAAGAGAGATTGTTCTTGATCACATTTTCACCAGGGGAAGGGGACATACAACCTGAGGGAGTAGCACTTGGCCCAAGTGGCTCACACGGAGACTGGAGGCATACCTGCATCTGGACTTGAAAGACGGGAACGGATACAGTAGGAGGTACGGACAGAATGGACCGCAGCAACACGCTAGGAAAGAGATCATGGAAGCAGGAAGAGCATGAGGGGAGAGAGGCGGACGGGAAGCATTTTGCGAAGGAAACGACGTACTTAGTAGAACCAGGTGAAAAACAATTGCGTTTACACTATCAAGAGCAGTCTCATCCAACCAGCGTGGAGGAAAATCGAACGGTGCAGGCTGCCGACGACGGAATAATCGGTGGGACGCTATGTCCCGGACTTGGACGGGGCGAGAGGTGCATACAGCGAGTAAAAGACGACGGAAGAACTAGACAAGCAAAGAGAGGTCCTTCTCTCGTAAGAAGTCCCTAATGGGAGATGACTGCGGGGTCACGGTCGGCAGTACTTCTGACCCGCGGAATGGAGCTGCACATACACCCCAAACAATGCTGATGCATCACGACCAAGGAAACTGGACAGATGACCGGGGAATGGTTCACTCTTAACACAGGCAGATTTCTCCCCGGAGAGGGCTTTTGAAACGATGTCTGAGGATAGCTTGAAATGGTTCAGACTTCCGCGAGAGGAGAAGACAAAGAAAAAATCAGACGAAAGTTCAACTGCACGGAAATTCTTTGGTACCAAGAAGACACAAAGGTCGCGGAGGAGTGATTTTCCCACTACCTGTTCAGCGGCTTCTCAGAAAGCTAAGCTGTGAAGCATGAAACCGAACAGGGTATCCACGAAAAGAGAACTTCGGATGTTGAATGTTGGGCCGCGTTCTCGGAAGCCACCGGCGACATCTGCGCGGGAAAGTAGCCCGGGACCTTCCTACATGAAAAAGAATGGACCTTTTTCGTGGGACCGCGATGAAAAAAAAACGGTGCTGAAGAAGGAGACAGACGAAAAGATCGAAACGCAAAGAAGCCAGCATGTGCGGCAAAGCATCTAGATGGACTCAGGAAAGCGAGGAACACAAACAGCTGTTTCCTTCCAGTCGAGCTTAAAACAGTGTCCTCTGTTTTATTGCTGGTGGTTGGTCATCCAGCTACTAGCAATACTGCGACTCTTGCAGCTCCGCCCATAACGTCAGTTAGTTCACCACCACGGTCATGGTCTTGTCTTTCGACTGTTGAGGGGAACCTGCAGAAAGTGAGCTGTATTTCAAAGAAAGCTGACCAGTATCGAGTCACGAAGTGTAAGAAAACCGCTAGAAAGAGGCTCTTTATTTCCCTCACTTTCTCTCCTAGTGCTCTTTCTCAACACAGCCATGTAACTCGTTGATCATCGTCCTTGTTTATCGAGTGAAGAACTGTCATCTCCCTGTGAAAAGAAAACAGCCCACCACCCCCCCCCACCAG
>NW_027153354.1:0-4298 GCF_002600585.1 Cystoisospora suis
GCCAAATTACCGCGCAGTGCGAGGCGAACTGATCGGCAGAAGAGCGCTAGCTGTCACACTGGGTAGACCAGTTGTGAAAGAAACAGCACTGGTATCGCCATAGAAAGGATAGCCCAGCAAAATGCATGATCTCGTCCAGCGGTTAGCCGTACCCGAAGTACCGACTTTCCCGCCAACGAACCTCTCAGCCAAGTTCCGCCCCCCTACGAATCTGCCACGACAGAGGCTGGTGCCTTCCGTATCCTACGGGCTTGCAGTGACAAGATAAAGTTCCTAAGAAAGCTGGCAAAATATTAAGTAGCATGCCCGCTTGCTCGGGCGGTGACACCATACATGCGATCTGCGTGGCAGAGCCGACAAGCAGCCCCGGAGGGAGCGGGGGCCACGGGAATCGAAGGAGTGAGCGGCTGGGTTGCGACGGACGGCGAGTCTTNNTCTTGAAGAGCCAGAGAGCATTGTCGACCACATCAAGAGCTTCACTCGCTTCTTGTCACTTCTTGAGTGATTTTCGCGACATGAATTCGAGAAAAGTCTCGACTTACTGGTACCTTCTGCGTGTCGTATTCGTGAGAGGACAAGAACCATCCTTGTTGGATCGAGGACCGCTGAGTGGAGCGATGAGCAGCATGAACCAACCATTCTATGGCGTCCGTGCTAGCCGCGTCTCTCATCAAATGGGGTAATGTCTCCTCAGTCCTTCTTTGTAGACTCCTGTGAGAGGACTCGTCAGTTTGCATGCCTTTGATGAGACATTCTTCTCGCTTGTGGATTCCCGGGCTACCAGGGGTCTCTCATTTTGATAATGGAGTTCCGGGGTATCGCCGATTGAAGTATCGACGCGCGTTCTGCCCGGGAGATATTGTTTAACTTGAAGCCTGACTTACCCGTTCTTTTTCTTTCACCTCTACAGGTCTTTCTCTAAATTGGGGTGAGAAACCCGACAAGAAGAAAGAGCGTCATCACAACTGGAGTAGCAGGAGCGGCGCATATCGTTCTGTGGTGGTGGAGGTCGCCGCTCGCACGACTCTTCCGACTATTCATTCGTTGCTGTTTTGCCAAAGCAATTGGGTGGATACTACCGGGAAGGAAGAGGGGACCATTTGTTCTCCCCCTCTCTGTCTCTTTCTTTTGTGGTTGGGGAAGGGGTTTTTGGAGAGAAAGCCTAACAAAAGAAACCTCCTTCTTTGGCTTTTCACTCACTCGACAGCCATGGAGGATAGTCGGCAGGGCGGATCTAAATATCATCGACCTTCCTCGTCTTCAACCTCGTCACTTCCTTTTTCTTACCTTCTTTCTTCTTCGGCTCCTCTAGGGTTCTGTTCTCTTCCTTTCTTGCGGCCTGGCCGGTGGTGCCGATGTTTCTCACTTCCCTTACAGCATCACCTGATTTGCTTGTCTCTCGTCTTGGCCGCGGTTCTACGCATTTCTCAGGAGGTCTCAGGAAACGCTCTCGCAAATGTGAAAGACTCAGAGAGTTTGCGGCTCTCTTTCCTAAACGAGTAAGTCCCTTCCATCTAAAGTCAACCTGATCTCTTTTCTTTCTCTCTCCCAATACTTCTTTCTTGCATGGTAAATTACGAGATAGTCCGGATTGTTTTCAACTCATCTTTCCTAAATAGAAAGAAAGAGTAGATCAAGTGTATCTGTAGGGGGTTCTCTGTCACGCCCCCAACTGCGGTTGCAAGTGTGATCTTATCGTAGAGTAGTTATGAACTTAAACCGTCCTTTTTCCTCTCTTTGATGGGAGATCTACCCTACCCTCTCTTTTTCTACGTGCCCTTCTTGTCAGCGTCGGAAGACATCAAACGGGATTCCTTCATTTCTAGAGAAAATCTTTTCATTGAGCTCTCGATCTTTCTCCTTCTGTTCGAATCTGGTGGGTTTCCATGTGTCATGTTGATCTGTGATTTCTTCTTCAATGCCTTCCTATCTCCCGCTCTTCTTTTTCGTGGTTTCTTTTTCTCTTACACTATGTCTTCTCTTTCCGCTGTCTCCTTGTTCTCACCCTTCCCCTTCCCTCTTGTTTTGCGGAAGAGAAGAAGAAGAACGAAAATGACCCTCATCATCATCTCCCAGCATGTTTCTTCATGTTCTTTTTCGATCTTGCAGATGCCCGTGCCTTACCTGTCGCCCCGGTCGCGACTACTGCGGTCACACCAGCATTCTCGCTGTGTTTCCTAAGAGCCTTGCAAAGAAGTTAACGGTGGAACATCTCGAGCGTGAGCTGGATCAAGTTCTCTTTGAGAATCCGCAAGCGCGACCGACGTCAACGCTTTCTTCTCTTAGAAGAGCTTTCAGCACAGTGACAAGACGAATTGGAGAGAGAAAGCAAACACGATCTCCTCGACCTGAAGGGGCTCCCCGTGTACGTATAGCCCGTTGGTCTCATGGGATTCCCCAAGGGCGTTTTAGTTGGCTCAAACCGTGGCGACTTGTAAGTCGGTTTGCTTGGAGAAGAAGAAAACAGACGTCAGATATTCATCTTGTTCCTCTACGTCCTTCCGCATCTCTTCATGATGTTCTCCGAGTCAAACCAGACCTTCTTGTCTTTCCTGCGGATGTCGAGGAGGTAAGGAAGAGACCCAAAAGGGAGGGAGGGAGGGAGAGTTCGTTACCACGTACAGACACGGAAATCGACACGGGGTTCTATCTCCCTTCGGGCAAGCCAGATGGGGATGGATGAAGAAGATAAGATGATATGCTTAATCAGAACCTCCATACAGCGACAAAGAGGCTCTCCTGTCGAGAACGTGGTCATCATAGTAAGGTTGGGGGATACGAAAAATATTCTCACAGTCACTCTTGCTATTTCAACACGCTTACATCTGTTGACTTCTACTGGTATAGAAATGAATGAGAGAAATCTGTCTCCTTTTAAACCCCTAGGCTTGCTTCCCCCTTTCCTCTCCTTGGTTCACCCTTTCCATTGTTGGATGTCTTTCTTCTCTCTTGCTTTCTTTTCTCTTAGGAGGTATTGCGAATGCGTGTAACGAGATTTCAGGAGCTTGCTCTAGATACCGAAGGTCTGAAGACCCTACCAGAGACGTGTACCTCCGAGGGTTGTTTTCGCACAGCCACTCTCGTGGCTCTCGAGGGTGCTTCCACCCGTCCCTTATTAAGAAAGCGACGTATGATTCGGTGTATCCTTGGCGTAGGGTATGGAGTGCCTATTCGGTCGATTCTTCAAGTGCTAGAGAGAAATGCAGGGACACCCTTTCTCCCCCTGCGTTATGGGTCTCCTTTGTCTGTATCCGAGTCAGAATCTCGTGCTAGTGTCGGATCACCTCCTAGTGCATCTTGGGGCGGGCACAATTTATCCTTGGAAGAGCTAGGTCCGGATGATTTGTTTCTTCGTACCCCGGACGTGCTTCAACTCTCCCTCCTCTTTCCGTCGACCTTCTACTTCCCGGTACGACTTAATGAAGACTTCCCTGCTTTCAACATCGATGTGGAACAGATGCATATCTTTCCGACCTCTTTGTCAACTTACAAATGCTCGAGTACGCAATTCCGCATGTTCACACCCCAAGGTTTAGCCGATCTGCAGAGGGCCCTATCAGCACCCTATCTAGTCAGGGGCGAAGGAAAGATGTATAAACGCATGGCAGCGGCCTTAGCCGCAAGAAGACCCGGAAATATCGAGAGAGAACAAGACCCTACAGTGGTCCTACATCAGTGGTGGAGACGCGAGAATGACGAGGAAGAAGAAATCTGGACAGAAACCCCTCTCCAGTGGGCTTTCCCTGATCTTGTAAGATCGATCGACTTTCTATCTATCTCGTGCATGCACTTCATTGGATTGGGGGGTGTGTATGATGATGGCGGGGTGGGTCTAGATAGTGACAGCAGGAGAAAAGGAAGAAGGTCCAACAAAGGTCTAAGAAGACGAAGAAGAAAAGAGAGATTGTCTATGAGTTCTTTGTGTGAAGGGGAGGAGAAGGTCGCTTGTTGAACGTCGTTGTTATAGCACATATACATAGATAAATACCAGGAGGGTGCATGAGGTAAAGTGGAGGAAATGAGAAAGGATGTTTGGGTAAGAGGTGGATGTAGATATGTGCAAAGTCCAGGAGGGATATAATAAGTGGCTATCATATATAGTAGTGACTTGTCGATCTAGAGAGAGATGAAGTCCTGTATCGGTAGGATAGGGCTTGCATAGGACAGAGCCTATCTTCTTCAGCAGGGATAGTACCACGCCCCACCCTAGGTCGTTCTACCCACGTCATCTTCTCATTCTCTTGTGTATCTAGCTGTCTCATATGAAAGGTTCGGTGTTTCTCACGATCTGCCACTTC
>NW_027153354.1:4355-4635 GCF_002600585.1 Cystoisospora suis
TCTTTATTATTCAACAATCTATCATTTCTCATCTTGTGTCTTTGTCTTCATTACATGAGTAGCAGTAGCATCATGCTTGTTTTGCTCTTCGACTTTCTTAGAAGAAGGTTTAGTCTTCGCTCCCTCTCTTCAATTCCTTCCCCCCCCCCCTTCCTCGTTTTTGCATGGTAGGGATAGGAGGAGACTTTCTGGGTTCACAAGCCTTTTATATATTCTTTTTGCATGTGTGTGTCTCTCCCTTCTCTTCTTCGCAACGCAATCTCCAGGGTGAAGCTGTCGT
>NW_027153354.1:5025-5447 GCF_002600585.1 Cystoisospora suis
CTTCTTTGTCTCTCTTTTCTTTCCGGTCGTTGTTCTTCTTTGTGAACAGTAGCGGGGATTATTCCTAGATGGACGGAGGATCTTTATCGCACAAGCAAGGCGGTTCGGGGGTTCGTCAGTACCTCTCTCTCCAGGCTATTTATAGGGCGTCTTCAGTCCCACTACAACATCGGTAACCTGGGGGGCTCTCTCTCTCTCTTCATGCATGTCATACACTCATGCNNAAAAGTGCATAAGAAGAAAGACCAAGAGACAAGAGACAAAACGGTTTCTCCAAAGTTAACTAGAAAGAGAACTTGCATGTTTTCATGTAACTACCACACTTTCGTTCTTAGAGAGAGAAGTGCGCTAAGAATTGTAATAGTAATAGGCCTTGATTTTGTAGAGTGGACTCATTACGGTGTATGTACACCTCATGTTTC
>NW_027153354.1:5893-6258 GCF_002600585.1 Cystoisospora suis
TGTGTCTCTCTGTTCATCTTTCATCTGTCTATCTTCTTACAGATGTTTCTTGTGTATCCCTTGTCTTGTCTGCTCGGGGTGGGTGAAGGAGAATAGAAAGACAGAGACGGGGTCAGTCATATGACTCATGTGCTTTGCTTCATATGTACTTTACTTTATGGAGAATTCAATCTCTCTCCTCCTCTTTTATGTATGTTGTTTCACCTTCAAACTGTGGCTGTGTAGAGGAAGGAGAAGTCGCTTCCTGTCTACGTTGCAAGTCGTGTGTATGATGGATGAAGTTCTTTCGGTATATCGCATTTATGCGCACTATTACATGGCTGTAATAAGAACGTATGTGTACGCATGCATGCGTTTAGTCTGTA
>NW_027153354.1:6621-7025 GCF_002600585.1 Cystoisospora suis
AAGATTTGGTAGGTGTTTTCATTGGAGATCCTAAAGGTGCTTGTCTCTCCTTGGTGTCTTTGTCATGTGTGTGTCCTTGTAGATAAAGAAGAGTCTTTTAGTTTAGATGATATACGCCCGGAGCATTCATCCGCTCAATTCAACTCTCTTCAAGCCTTCTTTACACGGGGGATTAACCTCGAAGTCTTAAGGCCGTGGAATCCCGATGCTCTTGTTGTATCCCCAGCCGATGCGGTTCTGCAGAATCTCTTCTCAATCAAACCCAATGAGGAGGGATACATACGACGACACGTCGTTCCTCAAGTAACAGAATAGCCTACCACCAGTCAAGAAAGTCTATGCATGCATGTATGCATATACATACCTAGATAGGTATACATATCTACATACATCTTCAGAGAGAT
>NW_027153354.1:7285-7518 GCF_002600585.1 Cystoisospora suis
TAATCTATCTAACTCTTATGCATCTGTCTACTTGTACTTTTTATTCTTTTATATGTGATCTCTTCATCGTGAGTTTTCTTTCAAAGGCGTCTCTTTTCTATCCATGTTTGTTTAGTACGAATACACTCTTCTTAGTGTAGTTTCAACTTGCTATGAAAGTGCTCTCTTCGAAGCCAAATCTCCACGGAGGGTCATCTCTATGTATTCTCAATCCATCTCTTTCTAATCTATCT
>NW_027153354.1:7788-26100 GCF_002600585.1 Cystoisospora suis
TCTATCTGCCTATCTATCTTTAATCTATCTATTTACTGTATTCCATGTAAAGGCATGAAAGTCCGATGTGATGTGTTGTCTGTCTACCGTTCATATGATCTAGTGTCTATACACCCGACACTCTGCTGTTGATACACATTCGCTTCCTTTTCTTTTTTGAATGGGTCTGTTCAGGTTCATTTCTTCTTCTATTGCTTTTTGTTTATTTGTGTGTTTCTAGGTAAAGTCGACATCTTTCCATCTGAAGAGATTTCTCTTTGGCGACGAGAAGACACCTGAGGAGATTAAGCTTAAATCTTCTAGGCATAGTCTGATCGTTAGTATTCATTATCTCTCACCTAAGGACTATCATCGATTCCATTCACCCGCAGATTGGACTATTACCAGACAAATCTATATCCCTGGATGTACACCATCGGTAAGCTCATCTTTCTTGATAGAGAATACACTTCCTCTTTCTGTCTCATCTCCCCTCTCTTTCTTTCTCTCTTATCTCTTTCTATCTATCTCTTTCATTTCTTTCTTTCTTTCCATCTTTCCCTCTTATTCTCACTTTTCTTCTTCTACCGTCTGGAAGTTCAGTTCTTTCTCTGTTTCCTTTGCATGGCTGCAACATCTACTTCACACGGCAGTAGCTCTGAATGATCTATCTCTATGCGTTGCTGTACATACACATGTCTGGAGGTGTCTCTTATTCTTCCTCTCTTTCTTCTTCTATCTGTGTAGACGTGGAAGCATATCTATCTCGCGATTGCGTGGATCTGAAGTTATGAGTCAGGAGGAGCAAGCTAGCAATAGTAGTAGGGAGCTTCTCTTTCGAAATCTCATCTAGGCCTCGAGCACCGAAGAAAAGGACAGGACAGTCTCTCTCCTCGCTTCTCTCTCATGGTCAACCACACATCAATCTTCTTTCCCTGCCCACGCTATTCCCCTACTTTCTATCTATCTTCAATCTATCTATCTCTAATCTATCTTTCCTTTACCTGTCTATCTCCAGTCTATTTTCAATCTATCTTCAGTCTGTCTCCTATCTATCTATTTACTTATCTCTCGTTGTCTTCTCCTCAGTCTCTTTGTTGTGTCTGTGTGTCGTGGTTCTCCTCCTTTCTTTCTTTCCTAGGTAAATCGTGCGACCTTGGAGCGTCGTGAGGGAATTCTCCATCACTTTGAACGTACAAGTTTACTAGGGGCTTGGGACCCTTTACAGAAAGGCGAGAATCTTTTCTTCTCCGTCAGTCTTGTAGCCGCGCGTTTTGTCGGCGGCTTATCTTTGGTCTGGGAGGAAAAGCCTCTCCATCCACGTGGAGGGACACGTGCATGCGGAAGAGCCACCACGGATGGCGTCCAAGAGAAGACCCTAAATCTCCCCATGTGTGCGGGACAAGATCTCGGTGCTTTCAGATTCGGAAGTACAGTTGTGCTTGTAAGTCACACTCTCTCTCTCTCTCTGACCGATATGTGATCGACTCGACACCTCAATGTCTTGCATTGACAGAGAAGAATACCCTAAGAGTATTCTTCTTCTTCTATCTTATGTGTGTCTTTTTTTCTCTGTAGATCTTCGAAGCCCCAGAGGGCCTGGATGTCACAAATTTAGGGGAATGTTCGCATGCACTAGTAGGCCAGACCTTAGCTGTCTTACCGGGGCATCAAAGGAAGCTCTTAAGTCGTTGTAATGCTTTCTTCAGTAACTATATGAACCCTTTTGACTATCTTAAGGCTCTAAAGAAGCATCCTGAATTCGACGATCACCTTCGTCAAAATTCCCTCATTAGACGTGACTGGAGATCCCGCTATGGTCGTGTCCGATTCGAGAAGATACGAGCCATTGAACGAGGCCTCGGGACACGTTATGCTCTTGCGAGATACCTCTTCCTTCAGTGGGATCCGGTAAGTTCTTTCTCTCTATGAATGACTTATCACTCATCTCGTCCGTATATAGAAACACAGAGCAAGTATTACCGGGTTAGGTGTCTTTTTTGATCTTATGTATCTCTTGAATCTATCTTTATTCTACCTTTGTGTCTCCATGAAATCTCTCCATGTTCAATCTATAGATCTCTCTATCTTCAGTCTATCTGTCTAGCTGTCTTGGAAATCTGTCTACTTGTCGGTCTTGCATCTATCTACTGTCTTTATCTCTCTGTTCTCTCTATGTATCTATATCGGAGTTCTGTGCTCTATGTAGGGGGGAAGAGGGCGGGCGGTCGGGTCACCCTGATATACATATATATATATATATATATATGTATATATGATATGTATCGTTGCAGGTATCGGGTTATATGGGCTACCGCCCCTACGAGTTCATGCGTGGCTAGGAGTGCGTTGTTTCGTGTGATACTCCTGTATACATATACATGTATGTATGTATACATACGCATATATGTATGTATCTATCATACATGTATCACTACTAGATTTGTGGGTGCTGTATGTACACCTGACTGCCTTTCTGACAGAAAGATGATCTCCCCACTTACTCGCTCACCCCCCCACCTGTAGAGTGCCATTCACTGTCTCTCTCTCTCCTCAACTTGGCTTGCATGCACATGCATGCACGAATGAAAGGGGGTACGAGAGAGAGATGGTCTTCTTGTTGATTTGGAAATCTGCTGTGTCTTTTTGGTTTGGCGATGTCTTCTTCTTCTTCCTCAACAGAGGCAACATGTATCAAGTTTTCTTGTGAATCATCCTGAAGCCCTTGCTCGTGCAGGCGAAGATCGGCTGGGGCACCATGTACCCAAATGCTTCCCACGTATGTCTCGATCATCTGACGCATAATTTCTTTCTATATGACTCTTCTTCTCCACGTTGAAGCTAGCGAAGTGCTTCTTGAGAAAAAGACCTCCTGATTGATCGTCTTATCCCCTCTCGATTCGAGTTGTTTTAAAGTTGTATGGAGCTCTAAGAGGTCCCCCCAGGGCTCTCACAGAAAGAACAACAGTCTGAGGTCTTAGACTTCACGAGAGAGACAGGAAGGGGGAGGGGGGGTATAGGCAAAGGAAGTATGTGTATGTGTGAATGTATGTGTCTAGTAGTACGAAGTGGTCTCCTATGGTCCTTTATCTCCGCTGCTCCTGATCGAAGGTGATCATGGCTACTGCTTCCGTGTACGTTTAGCTGTGTATACCACGCGTACAGACCCAGCTAGGTAGCTGGATGTCTCTTCTGTCCGTATGTGCTTATATGTATAAAGATAGATAGAAAGATAGATAGAAAGGTTCAAGATAGAGAGGACACCACCCCCCTCGGCGAGGGTTCTTACGGTTGCCTATAGTCATAGTCGTTCGTGCCCCATGTAGTCCTTGCCCTACCCATTACACCTGAAGCTGAGTTGTCTAGTACGGTTGAAGACATCATTATCCTCCTTCATATTCAGTAGTAGTGTTAGGATGGATGGATGAACTACTGATTGCGCTTCTGTCTCATCCTAAATTCCCGCTTGGTTTTTCTTTCTCATGTAGAATTTCCTCCATCATCATATTTACTAGGAGGTTTAGGTCTCGCCATTCCTCAGGGCGCTACGCCTCGCTGGTCTATCCGCCACTCGTCATCTTCATACACAGATAGGGTGGGCTGTACTACCGAGAGATCTCGTAGTTGATATGGTGTCTGTCCGTATTTGTTTGATATCTGGACGTTGTGGTGCCTGTGCTTGTGTTGCTTGTCAAAAGAGAAGAATAAGATCCGAGTGGAATTCCAAGGGAGAGTGAGTACTTTCCATGTCGAGATATCTGTGAAAGGAGAGGAGGCTCTTCTCTTCAAGGCTCCTTTCTTTGGATGCGTTGGAGACAAGAAATTAGGAAAAGACACCCGAGGCATCTCTGCACAATGGCGTCTCAGTCCATCAGGTATGGCTAGTACTCCGCAGGACGACAACAGCTGTATGCATGCCTGGCTAGACACATATGCATGCCTGGCTAGACACATATGCATGCCTGGCTAGACACGTGTCTTGTGTCCACTTGATTAGGGGATTGAAGTTGTGGATTGGATACCCGTATGTCTTCAGTCTATATGGTATGTACCGATTTAAAAGTCTCTTTTTTATTCTCTGTGTGTACGTAGTATGTAGGGGGGCGAATGAAGGTACTGCATTTGCTTGTATATACATTTTGTATACATACATATACTTACATATTCATACATGCATAATCCATACATATCAAATATACACAAGTACATATTCATACATCCATAGACATACATCGGCATATATACATATGTATACGTACATGGAGGCGCTGGGTGAGGTCGAGTGACATGCATGGCTTTCCAAATAGGAGAACAGCAGTCCTTTCTTTTGTACCGACTCGCCCAACATACATACATCTATATTCATATACATATCTCCCTCTCTCTCTTCATATATATAGCTATATGTATGTGTTCCCCCCCAAGGATACGAGAGATGTAAAACTGGATCGGTGTATGTATCTATCTACCTTGCCTAAGTATGAAGAACGATGTATATGAATGACTAGAGCAGATGTGTGTCTTTCGTCTATTTTGTATCCAAGGCTGGTCGTTCTACTTTTTCTCTACTCGGTGCATGATCCTAAGTAATAGAATGAATTGTGTGGGTTCGATGATCCGTCGCCATGTGTCCTTCCTCGTGTGTCTCTGTCTCGGTCTCTTTACAGGTGAAGATATTGAAGTCGAGTTGCATGCGGAGATAGGCGAATTTCTTCAGCCAATTTCGAAGCTTGTTGTCTCGAGTCGATCTCTCACGATCAAAGGACAATGCGAGACCGAATGGAGAATTCTAACGACCGTCTCGGCTTCCACAGCTTTATGTCGTGCCAAGGAAATTTCTCATGAATCGAAGAAGACCCAGGAGCTCATTTCTCTATGGAATAGCGAGTTTCTAACGACAAAGCTCTATTCCATACCTCACCCACGCCGGAATCTCGGGGGGATGGGTAAAGAGAGCTCTCGATAAAGGCAACAACAGGCATCAGCGGGAGCCCTCTCTGCGTTAATAAATGGAGAATACATACATATGTATCTATAGAGATATAGGGAGATATCCATACATATATGTAGATATACATATATGTATATATATGTCTACATAGATACCTATATTTATCTATGTATATGTATGTTCACATATGTAAGAGGTGAACTGACTGATCCATACTGACTGTAAGGGAAGAAATCTCGCGGCTGGTATTACCATTATTTTCTCCAGGGCCATTCAAGAAGATTCGAAGAGATCTATCTCTCTATCTAACTGCAGCGAGAAGATCTAAGAAGGGGGGGAAGACCCAACGAGGGAGAGAAGGAGGCGGAGAGGGAGGAGGAGGAGGAGGCGGCGAAGAAGGAGGCTTGCGTGGAATACATCCATCTGTATGTCTCTATATAGAGATATCCAGGTGTATGTGGGTGTGTATGTATGTATGTATGTATATGTATATATTTATGTGTACATACATCAAAGGTGGAGTGAGAGACGTTGTGAAGAGTTTTAGAAGAGTCGTGAGGAAGGTCTTCTTAAGGTAGTCGTCACCTTCTGTGACATCAAAGGGAGAGACAGATTAAGTGCATCCCTCATGGCTATATATATATATTTATATATTTCTTGCACGAGAATTTGAACGTCGCTTGTCTCATGCTGCGGCCAGTGTATGCATGCGCATGCATTCATTCATCTCCTGATGACTCGTGCATGCATTTTTTGCGCCCGAGAAATCGAAGAAAAGAAGGGATAAGACCAAGGGATTCATACAAACCTCATGATGTACATGGGGCCAGTATAGTATACATATGTGCATGGCCTGTATGGTATGCATACATGTATACATACACATCTGGATAGATTCATCTATTTACATCTAAAAAGATAGATCAAAGATAGATAGATGAAAGATAGATAGATGAAAGATAGATATGTTTTTTCGGACTGTCATTTCCGTGTGTGTCCATCTGTTGTTTTCCCTGTTTCTTTTCTTTTGTTTGTTTCTTCGTCTTTTTATGGAAGAAAGAGAAAGATAGAAAGATAGACAGATAGATAGAGACAAGGGACGGCAGGGAAATGAGTCTAGGGATTTTTACCTGACTAACATACATACATACAGAGGCATACATACATATTCATACGTACATTTTACATACACAGGCATACATACATACATACATATGTTCAGGGTCCAGACCCTATACTATATATATATACATATATAGGAGTCGTAGGACTAGGAGTAGTAAGGGTCGTTGTGAAGATGATGGAGGGTATGTAATGCAAAGAAAGAAATAAATTAATGACTGACTACTGCCGCTGCGTCTCGTCTCTTCTCATCTTTTACACCTGCATGCACGCACGGGGCACGTTTTATCTTTTTAGGACATAAACCATCTAGCCAACGGCAATGCTGTGCTTCTACATATATAGAGAGATATATATATGTAGATAGACGCCTGTGTATCTTTATATCTATCGATATCTTTCTATGTATGTCTATGTTATGGGTGTATAGAATAGACGACTTCTTCGTCTCTGTAAATGTCTTCTATCCTCTTCTTCTTAAAACTTACTTGACAAGGATGACTCCTGATCTTGCTCTTCTTCCTCTCCTCTTTCTTCTTCTTCTTCTTCGCATTCTTCTTATGAAGATGAAGAAGACAAGAATAAATACCAATAGAACTCCAATGGAATAACGCGCAGACACAGTCAGTCCAGAATAGATGGACATGCGCCAAGACGAAAGAAATAACTTAGGCAGAAAGATAGATAGATAGATAGATGATAGATAGATAGATAGATAGTGAGATAGATAGATAGATAGATTAAAGATAGATAGATAGATTAGTAGGTGAAGATAGATAGATAAAGGATAGTTAGATAGATAGATTAAGGATAGATAGATTAAAGATAGATAGATTAAGGATAGATAGATTAAAGATAGATAGATAGATAGATTGGTAGGTGAGGATAGTTAGGTAGATAGATAGATGAAGATAGATAGATAGATGGATAGATAAGTTCGCATGCTTGGCACTTTCTCACCAAGAAAAATCCAGAGAGAAAGAGAGAAAGAAATGAAGAGGAAAGAAAGAGAGAAATCTTTTCTTTTTTGTGTCTTTTTCTTCTTCATTCATGTTTCGTTGCGCTTTCCCAATAGCTGCTACTCCCATCAGCCATTTCCGGAGATCTCCTTTCTTTCTGATCGGTCTTCTCTCTCTATCTCTCTCCTAGACCTATCTATCGCTCTATCTATCCATCTATTTAGCTATATATCTCCCTTAGACTGCTACAAAGTCAAACAAGATGTGACTGACTGACTGACTGACTATTTCAAGTGCAGCAGGAGGGAGTGAAAAGCACACCTATGCCTTCTCTCCTCCTCTTCCTCCTCTTTTTACCCCTCTTACTCCTACTACTACTTCTATTCCCCTTCTCGATAGTAGATATTGTGTTTGGCTAGCTGTGGCTAGCTAATGCGTTTGCTTTTGCTGGTGGTGGGTGCTGTTGAGAATCGATGAATGAGGATAATGTCCTTTTCTGACTCGTCCTCTCGAGGCACTCAGAGTTGTTTCTATTTCTTTCTTTCTCACGCTTTCTTTCTTTCTTTCTTTCTCTAATAGAAGATGATAATGACGACGCTGAGCTTCTTATTCATCTCCTCCTCCTCCTCCTTCTCTTTATAGCTTATTCATTATTTATTCCTTCCACTCTTCTTGCCTAGCCAAGAAATGACGCTCCTTCTTGGCACAAATAGTCCCAAACCACACAAAGACTTCACATGAGAAGAGAAACTGACTTTTCTGATAAGAAGGACAAGAAAAAGAACGACCATCTCTTGTAGGAGGTGTTCGTGTAGTTGCGAGAAAGTGACTTCTCCTCTCTGTCTTTAAGCAAGAAAAGTTCGACGATAAAAAGAAACAAGAGCAGCAGGCCACCCACTCTTTGAAAGGTCTTAAGGCATAGTGAATGATATTGCAGCAGGAAAAAGAAGAAGAAGCATAAAGACACCCGTCATCGCAACTATTACCATTACTACTCATACTGCTACTACGCCTACTGCTCGTATATATAAGCTATGAGACTTCTATAGACTCTCTTTATTCCTCTTCTCATTTGACTCCTTCTATCCGTACCTAGTAAGAGGATCACCCCGACCATCCTCCTCCTTCTCGTCGTCTTCTTCTTCTTCCTCTTCGTCCATCTTCTTCTCAAAACTGCAGCAGCACCAGCAGCTGGTTCTGTGCACAACTACTACTACTACTATTGCATGTCTATCTATCTATCTATCTCTCTTTTTATCTTTATCTATCTACCTCCAAACTATATCTATGTTTGATCTATTTATCTATTTTCGATCCCTCTCTCTATCTGTAATCTATCTTCATCATCTTCTACCAATAGATAGATAGGGAGATAGATAAACGCACTACTCTAGTATTACTATAATGACACGGGGATGGCTGTACCATACATACACATTCATATAGATAGTAGGCACATGCTACATACACATACCAAGGCTCCATCCCCCTTCCCTAGGCGTAGGGGGTGGTGTGGCTCTTCTCATCCACCACTACCTGCTGCTGCTGCATTTGTAGCTCCAGCGGCTCCTCCCCCTCTGTACGTGACACTCCGTCGTATTCATCGCATGAGCCATAGTACCAGTAGTAGCAGTCATTATACTCGTACGACCAACTCGTCGCCTATTACCTAACTTCTTGTCCCCTCCTAGTTTTTCTTCTCTCCTCCTAACACCTCGTATTGATGTGGATTTGCGTGTCTAAATCTCTCTCTCTTTCTCTTAGCAAGCACGGGCAGAAGTGCTTTGAGATGTGCTTCCTTCCTTCCTTGCTTGGTCTTTCTCAATTGGCAGCACGACAGGATGGGTGAGCTCTGCAACCGAGGTCGGTCGCGCTTTGCTTGTCATAATTGCGGCGTCTTTTTTCTTTTTCTCTCTTAAAAAGAAGCTAAGATACATTCTACCACTTTCTACCATTCCAGAAGGAAAGAAAGAGAGCATGAGATAATTATTGTTCATCTACCTTAGAGAGTGTCTGTCTGTCAGTCTGTGTGGGGTGGGAGAGACAAGACAGTCTCCATTCATTTTACGATGGAAGCAGCACTATCATCACAGCAGTCACCGACTCCTTCCTCTTACTTTTCAGGAAAAGAAGAAGAAGAAAAAGAAGAAGAAGTCTCTGTCTGTCGTTGCTACACAGATCTCTCCCTCGACAAAGTATCAGATGTATGTGTCATCATGTATGTATCCGGGTGTATGCATTCTCCGTCGTCGTTCATTCAGATAGATAGAACGACGAAGAACGAAGAAAAGAAAGAAAGAATGGAAGAAAGAGTGGAAAAGAAAGAAAGGAGTAGGAGGGAAAAATTTCTGTGGCTCGTGTGGATCTCTCCATAACGACGACGACCACGAGCATCAGCTCCGAAGTGCTTCTCCTCCGTACTCCGATAAATCCAAGAGAAGCAAACAACACCGAGACAGAGAGACAGAGACAGAGAGACAGACATCCATTCTTCCTCTCGAGCAGTCCAGATACGAAGAACCCTAGGAGTAGTCGTAGTAGTAGCAGTAGTAGTAGTAGGACGGGTGAAGATAGTGAGAGAGAGTAGAGGCAGGAAAGATCGCAAGACTTTTTAACGACTAAGATAAGATACGATGACGACGCGAGGTTTCTTTCTCGTCTTTATTTTCTCATGAACGAAAAGATGAGGAAACAAGATCACATAAGTAAAGGTCATTCCTCCTCCCAACAGAAAAAAGAAGAAAAGAAAGTTCTCTTCCTTCCCTCTTCTCGCTCTCTGCATATCTCCTATATATGTATGTATACATGTACACACCTATATATATGTATACATGATGTACACTTAGACACGTATCCTCATCGCGAGGGGAGAACATGCAGGACAGAAAACAAACGACAGAGAGAGATAAAGGGAGACAGAGACAGAGCCCCCCTACCTAGTCATTAGAGAGCCGAATTGCATGCAGAGAGAGAGCGAGAGATAGGCAAAAATGAGGCAGGCTTGCTAATATGCTGAGGTGAATGTACGAGAAGAAGGCCAAAGAAGAAAGAAGCCAACTGCATGCATCAAAAAAGGAAGAAGCAAACAACCCTCAGACTATCACCCTCCCACCCCTAGAACCCGGAAGACTAGCTAGCTCACTACCCCTACTACTACATATCAAACAGTCATTCTCGCCCTTCCTCCTCTTCAAACTCTTCCTACTACTACTACTACTTTCTTTCTCTTTTTCTTTCTCGCCCTCTTTCTTTCTTCTTTGCGTGGACAGGTGTATGTACACCTCCACCACTAGAAAAGAGAAAACACTCGCTCGTCCACTCATAGACTAACAAGGTAACTAGTTGAATGAAAGATATTCTTGTTACGATACAGACGATGAAAGAAAGAAAGAGTGAGAAAGAGAGAAAGAGAGAAGAGTCGCTTGATCATTCAAGAAGTATTATGTAGATCTTTTTCTGTACATACACATCAGCTTCTCGTAATCCAGCACTGAGAGAGTCTTTTTATCTTCTCTCATCATTCCTTTCCAAGTCAATATAGGGAGCACCTCCACCTGCTCTGGCATTTTCTCATTCACTCGAGGGGAATCTTCTTTTCTCTCTCTTTCTCTTCTTGTCTTTCTCTCTGTTTCTCTCTTTTTCTTCACGCTCCACCCCCTCGAGACAAGCAGGGATCGATCATCCTGTTCAGGTCTACAGAAAGATCAACCTCAAAGCCCTGCGCAGTCCTACTAGCCATTCATACACATGTACATACATAGACATATAGATACATATCTATGTATATATCTATGTATATAGAAAAAACACACATGCCCCCTCTCCTA
The DNA here is from genome assembly GCF_002600585.1 of Cystoisospora suis. Classification (NCBI taxonomy): domain Eukaryota; phylum Apicomplexa; class Conoidasida; order Eucoccidiorida; family Sarcocystidae; genus Cystoisospora; species Cystoisospora suis. Next base: position 18,627 of record NW_027153354.1, read on the forward strand.
AACAGGAGAAGGCGTAAGACTTCATTCTTCTACACAGTAATCTCTACGGAGCAACAAATATTCATATATACAAATATACCTACCCATGTACACACACATACATATACATGCATATATGTATATTTATATATATATACATACATACATATAGATATATGTAGGTATCCCGGATATGAGCCTCCCAGTCTCCAGCAGAGCAACCAGATGACTAGAAAGAGATATCTATATATATAGATATATATAGATATAGTATATCTATATATATATAACATACGAGGCGTTTGAGCAGAGACAGGTCCAGCATAGATAAAGCGATAGATCCTAAACAAGCGTAGACGTCTGATCATTCTAACCCTAGACAGATAGATCGACTGTGGGTCTAAAACGACGAGGGGGGGGGGGATTGATCCTCCTGATCATATGGTGAAAAAAGACACAGAGTCGCTCCGGATGATACTCTCTTCTTTAATCCGTTGGGACATAGGGACCCGCCAGAAGATCATCCGGAGGAGGTGCGAAAGAAAGTCTATTAGAGAAAGAAGAAAAGCTACCCGTACTACTACTGCTACTGCTTGAAGTTGCACGCCGATGAGAGGGAGGGACAACGACAGCAGGGTGGTGATCTTCGTCAGGAGACCGAGATCTAGACAGGAGAAAAAGAAAAAGAAAAAGAAGAAAGAAGGAAGGTGAGAAAAGAGAGGGGTCGAAAGGAAAAGGAGAAGAAAGGAAACGCCAGAAAGAGAGAGAGATCTATCTACTTCTCTAGCATTCAAGGCTATGGAGCATGGGTAGAATAGATGATGAAAATGACGTAGATATACATGGAGAACAAAGAAAAGACAGCAGGTATGTGTATGGTGTATGTACACCCGAGTCTCGTCAATTCTCTCTCTTTCTCTTCGTACTCCGAATAAGACTATTACGGCTATCACTACAATGACTATTACTATTCAAACAACTATTACTATTACTACCACTATTACTATTACTAATACTATGTCTATACACATTACTACTATGACTATTACTACTACTACTCCTATTCTTCCTACTAATTATACTATTCCTCTACTCCTGATATACTACAGATATGTATCTGTCTTGCGTTTATTTGGCTTAAATCTATGTTGAATCGATCACTTTATGACAGAAAGTGTTCATCTCTAGACCTACCTTGATCGATCTCTTCTTTCTTGTTTATCTCTTCTTCGTTTTCTTCTTTCTTCTGCTTCTCTTCGTCTTCGAGCCATCTCTTGCTCGTCAGGAAGACCTGCTTGCCAGAAGCTATTAGCAATAAGCTGCTGAACACCTCCGCATGCACTTCCCCCGCCTCCTCCGGGTGTACGTACACCTCCACCACCACCACCTATGACTGCAGCCGCAGCTACTGCGGCTGTGGCGATGGATAAAGGAGAAGACGAAAGAGCCACAGAGGCGAGTGATGGCGACGACGAAGACACTTGCGCAACTCCTCCTCCTTGGCGAAAATAAGAAGAAGAGGCACCACTTCCTCCACCTCCATGAGAGTGGGCGGCAGAAGGAGGAGTCGGAGGGGGAGGAGAGAATCTGCTGTGGCCATTCCGATCAAAAGAACAGAATCTTCTTCTTCTCATGTGCCACAGACAGGTGGGTTACTAAAAGACGCATGCATCATGCATACCTCTCTCTCTATCATTCATTCGCTCACCTTGTCGCTACCCCCCTACATGTACAGATATACATACATAGGTATATCTACACATATACATCTATATCGATATATGTGTGATGAGAGTTCCTGTCTAATGCATGCAGAGCTATCTATGTAGACAGGTGAATGAATCTATCTATATATGATATACATACGGATACACGTGAAGGCACAAGAGAAGTGTATGACGTGAGAAGAGAAGAGAAGAGAAGAAAGCATACATGGACAGTGAACAAGCGACGAAGAACGTCCGAAGAAGCATATGAACGCCCACTCATTGTGGCGACACCTACCTCATGTATAGAAAGCCCGTCGGACGTCGTAGCGACACTAAGATGCCTATCTCCTCTATCTATGCATCTATCTAGTATGTGTATCGAATGATATCCTCTACGTGTCCGTCAGAGATATAAAACACCTCCATATCTCACACATGTTCTATCACTCGCTGCAATCAGTTGAAGAGGGGGTGGAAGACAGAGACAGAGACAGCAGTACGTCATCTTGAAGGAAGTACCTAAGTGTAAATACATAGATATACATACATAAGTCTACAGACATACTCATACATGCTTGCCAGATACATCTTCACATGAACGCGGGGGGGGGGCCACCCACCTAACTTCTTAAGGTAAGAGCAGAGGAGACAAAAAAAGGAAGACACAAAAGAAAGAAAGAAAGAAGATACACAGAAATGTCTTTCTATTCCTCTCTTTAGAGATCTACCTGGACCATTAGTGAGAATGGCCGTGCGAGAGACAGCGAAGCAGATGAGAAAGAAGCAGACAGACACAGCTATCATTACATAGAGACACAGGAAAAAAGATATCAGATTGCTCAACGTTCTCTGCTGTAAACTTCTGTCTCCCTCTGTTCTTTTTCCGCCTCTTCTTCTCTCGATAGAATGACAAAAAGAAAGACAGACAGAGAGATAGATGATGATAGACACGCGTGCATGCATGCATGCAGGCATGTCGTACCCTGAACTGCCTCGGCCGTCTCCACCAACCACCGTCTGCGCTCGGCAACAAAAAAACACACCACGGTCTATCTCCGTATATAAGCCGAACCACATAGAAATAAGTAGATATATACTTTATATATATGTATATGTATGTACAGCAGATAGAGAGAGACAGACGGATAGTAAGTCCATGAGAGAGAATCGTTCTATTCTCTCTTTAGTTGACGTAGCAACACCACAAAATAAGGAAAATAAGCGTCGAAAGACCTGTCTGTTTCTTTCTCCAAGACTGCATGCGGTGAGAGTAGCGACTTCAAGGAGACGGAGAAGATGAAGAGAAACGAAGAAGCAGGAAATCTCCCTCTTGTTTGCGCCAATACATTACAAGACCCCACCTGTTGTCCTTTTTCAGAGAAGAGAGTGCCTACAAAGTTCTTCGTGCATGCAGTCACCACAACTGGAGATGTATACAAACCGCAAAAGATATATAAAGAGGAAGAGGGGGGTATGGATGTAGATCTATGAGATGCCTGCTGTGCTTCAACTGTGTGTGTCTGTACGTACACCTAGACGGAAAGATGATAATGATAGGCGCACCAGGCGCCATACATACACACGTGCATGCATCTATACACATACACCGTGTTTGCTGTCCATACTACAGTACGCTATAGAAGTATATACATCCAAATCCCTAGATGTGTATGTGTATAGATGAATCGAATAGACGCGCTTCTCTATAGACACTAGTGAGAGCAATTAACTCCTTCGTATGATCAGCAAGACATTCCACACAAACTCCTTCCCCCCACCCCCAGTCTTCTGGCGACGTGGGAGTAGTAGTGAAAAGATGAGAAAGAAGAAGAAGACGAATGACGTCCTTCTGTCTAGAGAGAGAAAACGAGAGAAAGAGAGAGAGAGACGCTCATCATGGTTGTCTTTCTTTTGTAGTTCATCTACCTGCAGGGAAGCATGCGGACCTCTCAGCCGATAGGCGTCACCACCCCCACCCCCACCAGAACCCAAGCCTGTAAAGAAGAAGAAAAAAAACAAGAGGAGAGAGAGAGAGAGAGACAGGACAGAAGACATTAGGCAAAAGAGACAGACACCTTCACTGCGTCACATCTGCTATGGTCCGAACTAAATCGACTTCATTTTTCACACACCTTCCTCCTTCCTTTCCGACACTCCTGGCAAACTCTCCCCTCAAGTATACGTACATAGACTTACATACATACATATATACATACATGCATATGCATACACACATACTATACATACATACTATACATATCTATGCATACACACATACTTAACATACATAGACACTATACATGCATGCACTACATAGAGTGTATTATCATGGAGATCGCTATCACCCTCTTCGCACTAGTATGGGTATGAATCCAACTGCTAGTCCTACATCTATTAGGAAAACTCTACAGCAAACACTCTTAAGATAGGAAGAAGAGATGAGCGACTTGTGGCCCCAAGACATGCAAAGGAGGAGGAGGTGTCTACCATAGATAGAAGATATACACATTCAAAGAGACAAGGGCCAGGAGACGCAATGAGCCTTCTCTTCTTTTCGATTCTCGTTCTTCCTCTTTCTCTCTCTCTCTCTACACTTTCTTTCTTCTTTCTCCCATCTATCCACCCCACATCTCCTTCTCCCCCCCCTCCCCACCATCCACCCCTCACAGACATCTACCACGCGATCTGCACCTGCCGAGTTGAAAAGCGAGAAAAACACTCTTCTGGGCGAACACGCCTTTCACCCACAGTGCAGGGAAAGGAGTTTGACTGCCGAGAAATAGAAAGAAAGACAGAGTGAGAAAGAGAGAGAGAGCAGCCCCCATTGGGCCTTACTTTCGTCAGTGCCATGTGCTCCCCCAGTGCTTGTGTGGTGGCCGCCCATAGAAAAGCCGCTGGTAGCACAACTACTAGCACTACCACTAGTAGTAGTAGTAGCACCTCCAGTTGCAGCTCGTAGATATCGTATATCGCCAAGAGGAGGAGGAGAAGAAGAAGAAGCAGATGAAGATGAGCGATAGTAGTAGGGTGAAGAAGACACAGGAAAAGGTGGCCTCGTCTCCGAGGATGGTAGGGGGAGAGGGTTGGTCATATGCTGTTTAATCGCTTCTTCCACAGCCGAGAGACGCCATTTGACTAACGCAACCGCCTTATCTAAGGAGTCTTCGGAGCTTGCATAAATGGAAAAGTTCAAGGTCTCATCTCTCTCATTCTCTTGCTGTTGCGAAGATGACGAGGAGGAAGAAGAAGAAGGATCTGACGAAAGCCTCGAACCTACAAGGACAACAACAAGAGCACCACGACGACGACGACTACCCACATCATGCAAAAAAGAAAATGAAGAAAATGAAGAAGGAGGAAACAGTCGTCTTGCTTTGTTCTCTCCGTGATATCTCACGTAGACCAATTATAGATAGACAGAGAGATTAAAGATAGATACATAGATAGATAGATTAAAGATAGATATAGATGAAAGAGAAGAGATGCACAGATTCACGGGGAGAAATAGATAGATAGAGATAGATAGATTGAAGAGTGCAGAGAAGAAGACTAGCACGGCCTCGTCGTTGTCCTTCTCCTCCTTCTTCTCCTCCTTATCTGCTGTAGAGGTAGAAGCGTTCCGAAGAGATCTACCTCATTGACACGTCCCCTCATGTAAGACTAGAGTACAGAAGATGAGGAAGTAAGCCACAAATGACACACAAACTCTCGGCCTCTTGTTCTACTCCTCTAACGACCAAAGCAAAGGTCTTCCTCTCTCACAGAAGAGAAGAAGGAACGCTATGGAGAAGAAAATGATAGAGAAAGAGAGATCGATCATAGGAGATGTCCTTTCCTACTTCAATCCATGAGAGAGATGGGTAGGGGGAAGAGCCTGTCACAAAGAAAGTCATGTCATAAATTTTACCTATCGAGAATGCTGACCTCTCGACAAGTACCCCCTTACCACTCTGTCTATACCTCTCTCTTTCTATATATATAGAGGAGTGAGACGTCATATAGATATATATGTATATCTATATGACGTCTCATCTCTTGAATGGTTTAGGAGAGGCGTCTATCACTCCTACTACTCCTACTACTCCTATGATAGGAGAAGCAGAAGAGGTATGGCTTCTTTCTTCATATCGATATATGGAGATAGATGTCTGGAGAGAAAGAACGAGATGAGGGAGAAAAAGATTCCTATTGAAGCCACGAGGAAAGAAGAGAAGAATGCCTAGATGAAGAGGAGCTGTTGAAGAGACAGAAGAGACATTTTCCTCTCTCTCTACGACGTGAAGAATGAGAAGGAGAAAGAGTCTAACATCAATATTGATTAAGATAGAAGGTCGGATACATAGATAGATAAAGAAGACAGATCTATGCAAGCAATAAAGAAGAGAGAGAAGAAAGAGAAAGTATTAAAAGGGAGGCTGAAGAAAACAAGAGGAATCTGAGTACTAAGAAAAAGAAAAAGGAGAATGTGGTAGGAGTAGTAGGAGGAGTAGTAGGAGTAGAATGCGCCCCCCCTTGTTGTTGTTGTGAACGTACGTACCATGAAGTCCGTTCCCCCCCCTATCGTCGCCACCGCCACGGACATCGACGTATGCATGCGTCAGATCAAAAACGTCTCGAAGAAATTCCCCCTGGGCGCAAAGAAGAAAAAGACGGAAAGCTAGGAAAATATAAGAAACACAGACAAAGAGATTAACGAAAGAAACATAGATAGATAGATAGATAACGATGCGAAATTGCTGTGATGTATATACACTCGAGCTGGAGTGTACATACACTCGAGATGGGGTGTACATACACCTTGGCAAGAGAGAACCATGAAGTGAGGAGATGGACTCGCCAAGGCATCAACTACAACTATGAAATAAAGAACACCATGATATGACCCGTGACTATTCTTCTTATGATGCCACTCTACTGGGGGTGGGGTGCAGCCTACGACCATGAAACTTGCTTTCGTGAAAAGCAAAGTAATTTACACATGCAAACATGCGATAAGATGAACTGAAGAGAAGAAGAGCATAGAGACGAAGTCAAAAGAAAAGAAGAAAAAGAAACAGATTGATAAGAATAGTCAAAGGAGCCTCCACCACCTTCACAGTAATAGGCAAATCTTGCGATATACAAGCACTCGATATGGGAAGATGTCTCCTTTCGTGCTCTTTCGTCTTACATTCCTTCCTTCCATAGCAGCGATGACGTCAAAGGTTGGCGGTGGAGAGACATGGGGGGGGAGGATTATCTGCTGTTTCGTACATAAAAAATCCTCTACACACACCACACACGCAAATAGACTAGATACATACTCAGACCACTGTACATATCTATACATAGGCATAGATGCAGGTGCGAATAGGTTGGTATAGACACATGCATAATACATACCCCCCCACACTTTCCTCTTTCAAAGTCTTAACCTCTTCCATGGACAGATGTATGAAACATAACTATCTATCTAGCTTTAATCTATCTATCCTCAGTCTATCTATCTCTCTTGAATCTATCGATCTACCGGTCTTTCTTTAATCTGACCGATCTGCAATCTGAATATCTTTGAACAATCTAGAGATAGTTAGTGTGAATTCTCCCTTTGTAGAGAAGAACTTGAGAGAGAAAAAATATACATCGGCTGTGTGCCTTTCTCCAGCAGACAGACAACCGGTGTATATACACCTCACTTCCCTCACACACTCCCTCTGTCCACTACAGCTCCTTAGATAGATAGATAGATATAGATTAAAGATAGATAGATATAGATTGAAGATAAATAGATAGATAGATTAAAGACA
>NW_027153354.1:26423-26747 GCF_002600585.1 Cystoisospora suis
CTTTCTCTTATCTTCTGCTGTGTCTCCTTCTTCAACAGACGCTGCCAGGTATCTTTTCTTATGCATGTTGCTGTAGAAGAAGAAGAAGAGTTAGCGACGCAGTCAGATGGGGCCGAAGAAGAAGAGGAGGAGGAGGAGGGTTTCTCTTTGCCTTCTTTGCCTTCAGACTTCTTGTTTGGAGAGGATGACGAAGAAGAGTGAGAAGAAGGATTTAGCTGCTCGAGTGTATCTACAGGGAGATCGATGTAAAACATCCCATTAGGGAGTTGCTTCTACAGGGAAACGTGAACAGAGGAAGAGACATGATAGCCACAAAGAAATACA
>NW_027153354.1:26895-31495 GCF_002600585.1 Cystoisospora suis
GATGAAGGATAGATAGATAGATTAAGGATAGATAGATAGATTAAGGATAGATAGATAGATAACTGAGGAGACAGATCGAGAGAGATAAGAAAGAAAGTAAAGAAGGCTGATCGAACCGTCAAGCCTACCATATCAGCATACTGGGGGTTTGATTCATCGAGACTAGATGGGGGTGCCTCCTCGACCTTTGGTTTGGGGATGAGTCGTGTAGCGACAGTCATAGCTGCATAGGCCGCCTCCCTCGCTCTCGCTAGTTGCTCTTCAGTCAGTAAAGCTCTCTTGTAGAGTCGTAGACATCGTACATAGAGACCCACAGCACACAGACACACCGAGGACACGCATGCATTCTGATGGATGCATACGATACATACACAGTTATTCATACATTTGGCCGCCTTGCCAAGCATATATATCAAGTCATATACATGCGTATATATATACAGATGTAGACAAGTCTCACACGCACCTGATGGATATACCCACATAGAGATGAATAGAGCGAGAGAGAGATATGCCGCCATCACATCCGATAGAAATACATATACATATATATGTAGCTACGGAGGTGAAGCGAATGACCCCGTGGAGGGAAGTCTTGAAAAGGGGACATGTACACAGACAGAAGAAGATGAAGAGAGGAGGATAGGACTGCTATCTCTTCTCTCAACAGAGACGAGGGTTGTCGGAGATATACCAACAAGAAGAGAAGAGCGGAAGAAAAGAGAAAGAAGAGAAAGAGAGAGACGATGAAAGAATACACCTGCCTCGAAATCCTCCCAGGACACACACAGACCCACACCCACGCACTCCCCCCTGTCTCTTTCTTTCTTCCTTTCTCCCATATCTCTCTAATCTCTATCTTCCGTGGAAAAAGAACAAGAAGAAGCCCTAGACAGAGAGAGACATACATGGCGATGAAAATAAATCACCTCTCTTCTCCTACTAGAAGCGAAGAAGAAACTATACACCCTCCAAGATTCACAAGAATCGTTCTCACCCTCAACTTCATCTACATCTCTCTCTCTGTATACATACATACATTTTTACATATATATGCACATATATATATGTATATGTCTATGTAGATCATGATACCCTGTCAACATGAAGAGTGTCTCAGAAAGAGATGATCTGATAGCTGACGAGACAAGAAGATAGAGCAGGATCGACTTACGGAAGAAAGAGAAAGAAAGTGGGCTAGAAATGCGTGCGGCTACAACTATTCTTCCTACTACTCTTCTGACTATTCCTCAGAGCACTGGGTCCGCTATTTCTTCTATGGCTTCTATGATGGTAATATGCAAGCCAGTGAGACTGCCTACTTCCTTAAAAGAAGAGAGAGAGAGAGAGAATGCTCCTCCTACCCCTGACGAGGTCGATTGCGTGGGAGTCGCCCCCCCCGTGTTGGTAGAGAGGGATGCATCGAGATGGCGATAGTGATAAGGAGAAGAAGAATTAGATGAAGACGCCGCGGAAGAAGAAGGAGGAGGGGGGGGTGGATAAGAAGAAGAAGAAGGATGAGGATGATAACTGCCGGGTGCTGCTACTCCTGGAGAAACCAACAAGGGGCTGTCTCCCTGAAAGCTCCCACCTCTACTATGTGGCTGGCCATTGTGAAGATAGGTAGAGACAGATGGAGAGGCCGTATGAGGGGGGGGAGGCTGAGCGTGATAGGGAAGAGGAGACGGCTGGCCCGGCTGCGCAGATGAAGAGGAGGAGGATGATGAGGACGGGGATGAATGATGCATGCGCCCCCCTTGACTATCATAGGCATACGAAGGACCAGGAGGGTGATCATAGGGATTAGTCGAAGAAGTAGAGAGAGAAGACGATGGATGACTATTGGTATTAGCATTGTAGGAATGATGAGAGGAAGGGTGAGACGAAGAAGAAGAAGATGCATAATGGTATGCATGCGAAGAGGAAGAAGAGTATGAAGGGGGTGCTGTATTTGGACCTCCTCCTCCTGGGTATCTTCCCCCCCCTGAAAGAGAAGAATTATGAGCTGTATGACCTCCCGCTCCTAAGAGACTCGTTGTATTTGAAGAGCCAAGACTGTGAGCTGCGCCAGCACTTGAAGAAGAGGAAGTAGAAGAGAAGGAGGTCGTGCATGCAGCGACGGCTTTGAGAGCTTCGAGCCGCTTTTGTGCTGCCTTCTTCAGATGGGCGATATCAAGAGCATTTGTAGTCATGGTGGAAGAAGGGGGGGGAGAAGAAGAGGAAGTAGTAGTAGGAGAAGAAGAAGGAACTTGCATAATGATGAATGAGAAGAATGAGGAAGTAGGAGGAGAAGATGATAGATATGGAGAAACACTACGGGAGACCTGCACGTCTGAGACTTTGTACAAAGAAAAGAAGAAGGAGGCGTAAAGAAGAGCGAAAGACGACGTCAAGGTGAAAGAAAGAAACGTTTTGAAGTAACCACCTGTGCTAGAGAAGAAACGCAAGAGAAAGAGAGGGGAAGCAAAAGCGTAGTAGGATATAGGAGAGGAACGAAGAGACTGTACGGAAAAGAAGAAAAAGCTTTCATGAAGAGAAAGCCTCCGCCTGCCTGATACGAACAGATCCCCATAGAAAGCTGAAATCTGCTCTGACGCCGAAGAAGAAAAGAGACCTCTCCCTCCCTCTCCTTCCTCGTTCAGATACGGATGAAAGAGAGACAAGAACGGACGACAGAAAGAGAGAAAAGGAGAGAGAGAGAGAGAATGAAAGACCTTTAGGCGACGCTAAAGCAACCAGCAAGAGGAGGAGAAAAGAGAGCAGAAGACTACATGCCGCGAAGAAAGAAAAGAGAAGAAAAATGAAGAAAACAGACAGCTTTGCTCCCTTAAAAAGAGGAACAAGAGACGGGGAAGACCTCCTTCTCTGAGAAACAATGGAGGAAAAGAAAGAAGGCAGAATCGAGTCGGTCGTGGAAAAGGAAAACAGGGAAAAGGTTAATGAACAGCAAAAGACAGTTGTGAGGAGTAGGAAAAGGTACAGACAGAAAAAGAAAGGGGAAAAACCACCGTGAATGAAAGGAAAGGAGATGAGCTTTGCGCTGGCGGCATATCAAAGAGATCTCGAAAATAGCAGACCAGCTATTTGAAGAAGAAAAGACTCTCCCTCGTTGTAGTTAATCAGGGTGGGTAGCAAATCCTCATCGCTTTCACTAAAGCTTTCTTTCTTCGTAAAGTAGATAAGCACTATTATCATTATTGCCATTGGGGGCAAATCTCTCTCCCTTCTTTCTCTCAGCTCGAGTCCGAAGCCATTCTCCGACTATAAGCCGCACCGACTCAAAACAGCAGGATTTCTCCGTCCCTACTGCATCCAACCATTCCACACTCTGTCCTCCCGTCTCTTCTCTCGGCCATGGCGATCCTAACCACCAAGATAGAACTGTTGTTTTGAATTTGCTTCAAAGAATTACCCCCGCAAAAAAGCATTTCGTCCCTTCAATCAGGTATGAATGTCTGCTTAGCGCCGTAGAGCGTCCTCCTTCTTCCGCCTTCCGCCCGAAAGAGACACCCCAGAAGAAAGATTCTCTCTTCGCTTTTTTCTATTTTTCGCTCTCCAGTCATGAGTTCACACAACTAGAGAGTGAAGTAGTAGTGAGGTTACCAACCTTGTGTAAGGTACGGGGGAAGTTCCTTTCTTGTCAAAAAAGGCGGTTCTTTTCTTGAAAAGGAAGGACGCAGTCCAGGGGAGATTGTTTGATGGATGCTATCCAAAGATGCATTTCTCTGGATGGGATTTTCTCTTTGTCACCCGACGCCGATTGTGGTTGAACAGAAGAGTCGCTAGCTAGTATGGGAGTGACAGTAGTAGTAGTAGGAGTAGGAGTTGAGTCATTTCTTCTTCTTCTTTTCTCTCGTCTCTCTTTTTTCCTTTTGATCTTCTTTCTCTTCTCTGTCCAAGGAAAACTTGACAACGAAGGTTCCATTTCCTTGGAAAGCATCGTGTCATTTAGACAACTTCCTGTGTGAAGAGAATCACTCAACCGCCTTCGTTAGTAGCGTAGCTACCTCTTACCTCTCTGCCTACACACCAAGTCCCAGCCATCACATTTCAATTCGCCACCGCTTTTTTCTTATCTGTCCATCCCCCATTTGCTTTCTCTCTTCTTCTTGCTCTCCCTTCCTCCCGAAGCTTTCCTTCTCGTCTTTCACCTCAGAAGGAGCCGTCTCCGTCTCGTCGCGAGTGCTTCTACTCTCTCAAGACCTCGCCTTCGTTTCTTTCTCGCTGAGTCACTAGGCCTAAAAGAGAAGGCGTAAGCAAGAAAGAAAGAAAGACAGGTTGGCTCTTGTGCTACTTTCTTTGTATGTGACAACCCAATTAAGCAGATGGCGGTGGAAAGGCTCGAAACACATCACTTCATGGATCAGCAGGATTTCTTCTCTGCTTCTTACCCGAAAGAAGAAGAAAAAGAAGATGCTGGCGATGACAGGTGTAGTAGCGATACGCAAGAAGTCAACAAGAAGAAGAAGAAGATTCTCGTGTTGGGAGGCACAGCCTTCATTGGAAGGACAGTCGTGGGTAAGAAATCTACCAGGGACAAGAAAAGAGAGGGGAGGTGTTTCGGTGCTAGAGGTAGCTAGGTAGATAGATTAAAGATAGA
>NW_027153354.1:31510-36182 GCF_002600585.1 Cystoisospora suis
AGATAGATAGATAGATCGATTCATCGCTCATGCACATATCTCTCACTTCGCATGCGTTTCTCTCTCTCGCTATATGTTTCTATGCACACTTCTCCGGCATTTCTCTATGTATATACATACATATCTCCATCTCTCGTTCTCTCTATATATACAGATGAATAGATCAGAGATAGGCAGATAGATAGCTTGAAGATACATAGATTTACGCGTATTTTCCATGTATGGGGGGCACTGGTTTGCTATTCATTTACAGGGGCTATTCTTCTCTAGGTTTCTTTCTTTAGTTTCTTCGGAGCGAGACAACTCGTCGTTCCTTTCTATCCTCTTCTTCTTCACTACAACTGCAGAGGTTCCTCACTGCTACAGAGTCTTCTTTCTCTTGCTTGCCTCTTCCTGTTTTACTCCCCTGCCTTTTCTTCTTCTCCTCCTTGGGCCTTCTTCTCTCAGAGTCGCTTGCAGCAGGAGGCTATTCGCTCGTTTTGCTTAACCGAGGCAGAAGCTACTGGGACGGAAAGCGTAGGTCGAGAGGAGGCGAGGGATGGATGGTAGTCCCCTCGAGTTAGATAGGCGAGGAGTTCTTTAGCTACCTAATTACTTATCTACTTCGTGACTTCGCTGCTTCTCACTGGATGTCTTTGTATGAGTTGTCTTTATGTACACTCCTACACGGTGGATGTACACCTGAGCTTCAGTCGGCCTGTAGCACTTCTCTTCATGATATCGTCAAATATCTCAATGCCTGGACTAATTCATGCCTTTTGGTATAAATATATGCATGTCTATCTATCTATTTATCTATCTATGTTTACTCTTTTTGTCTGTCTATCCGTCTTTGTGATTTCCCTCCATAACCATTTATCCATGTATCTTCCCTCGATATATCCATATATCCATCTATCTATCTATCTTTAATCTATATATCCATCTATCTATCTATCTTTAATCTACCTCTATATCCATGTACCTCTTTGTGTATCTATATATCTACTTATCTTTAGTCTCCCTTTCTATTCATTTGTCAATCTTTTCATCTATCTTCAGTCTATTTCTGTGTATGTTAGTTGTCTCTTCGTATACTAGGCGAGGGATACCCCCGCCTCTTCTCCTCTTACCAGTTTTTTTCTGTATCTGCATGCATGCAGATGAGATATAGATCTTACAGTCATATGTGTTGAAAGCTTCTTATCACATGCTTTTGCATATAAAGAGAGATAGGGAGATATGACCCACAATAAGAGGGAATGAAGACCAGGGGCATAGAGAATCTTATGACTGAATGGTGTGTATAGATTTCTCTCCCTTCTTTTGTTCGTCAATCATCAGACGTCGAAAATGCGGAGTATATACAGGCGGATAGACGTGATTCGACCGCATTCTCCAAGTGTATAGACACCTTAACTCAGAAGGAAGTGGTAAGATAGATGAATGGAAAGATAGATAGATAGATAGATCCCCCTCTTCCTCCTATGAAACTATATCAACATCTATATACGCCTGGATATGGATAGATAGGTAGATAGATTAAGGATAGATAGATTGATAGATAGATATGTTCGCTTGCCCCCCTTTTTATGCTTCTCTTCTTTATCTATTCAAAGCTAGGCTAGGTAGAAGGCTTGCTGCACCTTCCTTGTAGGAGGTTCCAGGTGTCAGAGAGTAGCTATTTCTTAGAGTTTCTCTCTCTCTTCAGATAGATACAGAGATCTGAAGGAGGCGCTTCCCCCAAATTCTTCTGATCCATATACATCACCCTTCATGTTACATTCTACTTGGCATCTATATACAGATATATATATATTTATTTCTCTTCGTATACTTATACATATAGATAGATAGATACATATATATATATATATATGTGTCCGATATGTATGACCTTGAGTAGAGATTCGTGAGGGGGTTGGGGAGGAAGGCTCAGCGAGCGTATGTTTGGATTTCTTATAGGAGGCGCATGCATTGGGTAAGTCGATCAGACCATCTCCATCCACAGCAATCTCTATGCCTACCCCTATCCCCTCCGTCCCTAGCGGATAGACTTTTGAATCGTATTCATCTTTTTCTTTAAGGGGTCTCCAGAATTTTCTCGTTGGCAAAAAGCCCAGCAGGAGCCCCCTCACTCAGTCAGTTCACTTAGGTGGGAATTTAGATCTCTTAGATCTTCTTTTTCCATTCTTGTCCTGTGATGACGCGCCTACATACGTACGTGCATACATCCATACATAATGCTTGCATACATACGTATATACACAGACATCTTCATATCTACATACATGAATCTTCATACATTTTCATATACAGAGGATCTACGCCACTATTTTCACATAAACGTCTGTATCGGTAGAACGGTGATTGAGGGGGTTCTTTACACCGTACGGTCTTTGTATCTTTTCTTGTATGTTTCGTGTGTATCTCCTCCTCCTACTGTTTCTTTCTTTTTAGGAGGAAGGCCGGGAGTCATGGCTTGCTGTCGTAGATTTCTCCGCATACAAGCCGACAGAGATGCAGGTGTGGAACGAAACGGCATGCATCTCGTTGTGTACAGATAGTGTGGCAATAGATGTATCTACATCAGTGTATATACACTGTGTTTGGTCTCTCCCTTCTATGAATGTGTATATCTTTTTACATCGATACAGAGTCATGCCTCTGTTGCTATCTGGTCCAAGCAGGAATCGAACCCTGCACGTGCACTCTGCATTTGTAGAGGTGGATGGGTCGTTATCATTGTGTATGGAGAGCAGAGAATGAAGTATACCCCGTGAAGTATAACAGAGACAGACAGTGATGTGCTTCTACGGGTCACATAGGTCTCTCAGGCTATTGTAATATATCGTATGTCTACATATGTATCGTATAGATTAGACAGGTAGATGCCTTACACCCTAGTGCCTTTCCTGTCGCCTTTTCACGTTCTCTCTCACACCCTGCTTATCAGCGGGATTCGAAGACGGGTGACTGTCCTATCCATCCATCTATCTATCTATCGTTAATTTGTTCATTCATCTTTCATCTATTTCTCTATCTATCTCTTCCGTACGATATCCGATACAGCCGTACCATGTGGCGCCTTATATACGGAGGAAGCAATGTACATACAGAGGATGAAATTGTACTTGATTTATACACCCATTTACACATCGTTCTATGTCTTAGTGGTATGTTTGCGCGTGGTTTCTCTCTCTTTCTCTTTATCGTTCCTCCTGACAGGCTTCATTGGATGGATTGCAGGGTCGATTCGACATGTATATTTATATCTCTTCCGATAGTGTATACGAAGTCTGCGATTCTGAGCTGTAAGTGAAGAATAGAAGTGTCCATACACCTGGCCTTTCATCTCTCTCATACGAAGGAACTTCAGAGATTACGCTTGTATGATACCACTCGGTATCTACACATACATAGCTATCTACTCATCCGTGTACGTATATAGAGATGGTATGTATATATGTCTATATATATTTGTACTTTATCTATATACGTATATATGTCTTTAGTATAGAGAAGTTGCGAAGGTGGGAAAGACGTCCTTACGCGATCATGTCCGTGGGTGGGGTGCGCAGGAGAAGGAGAGGTTCTTCTCTCGATCCTATGGGTTTGGCTTCGTTAAGATAGACAAAAAGAAGAGACAACAGTCTCTTATCTCATTCATGTGTCTCCCTCTATGAAGAGATATGTCTCTATACACTGAAAGAGGGCCACTCACACTATCGATGTGTGGAGTCAGTCATCTCTTTACCTCCTTAGCTCTTGGTCGACGAGCCGCCCTCCAGGTATCATCTCTCCTTCTTCACGTCACATCTTCTCTCCTCTCAGTCGCACACAAGCGGAGAGAGAAACGTGCATGTCTACAAGAGAGATTCTGTGGTATGCAGATCTTTTCTCTTGTATAGGGGAAGTCTTCTTATGAGGCAAGGAAGACCAAGTACCAGCGAACTCCATGTAGGCAGCTGTCTAAGTGTCGATGGCGTAGAGAGAGAGAGTGTGTGTGTGTATGTGCTCCCGAGTATGTTCCTGATGTATTTCTTTCTTCTTGCTTTGATTCGTCTTTCCTTTCTCCTCTACAATGAATGGAGCGAGGATTAGGCTTCTCTCCCCGTTGTCTTAGATGTGTGTCGGCTTCATGCAGATGTGGTAGTGTCTTCTCTCTTTCTCTCTATAGATGGAAAGACAGCCCTTTTGTCGATGAGTCACATGCAGTACGGCCTGCTGACGAAGCGCGCGTTCGGATTCTACGCAAGAAGGATACATATGGCCATGTACGTACACCCCACTTCTCTGAAGTTCCCCCTCTCTCCAAGAGTCGTCCATAGATATAGGATATGTGGAAGTGTATTTATACATATGTGGCTATAGATATACATGTGTGTATATGTATCTTCATATGGACGGACTGCAGACGTCGATACACATTCATATGCATGCATTGAGGGGGTGTTGTGATGTCGCTGAGGTGGATGTGTACGTGTGTCTTTCTTCTCGTTCTGGATAGTGCAGGTCTAGGGAGTCAAGAGGCGAATCGTTGTCCTTCATTTATATCTCTGTCTCTCTCTACCTTCTTTGCGTACGCGAAGAGAAGCCTCCTGGGCGAGGAAGGATGATGATGGTACCGAGTGTCTCTCTCTTTGTTCGTGTGTTAATGAAGTCTCAAAAAAGTCGCAATAGTCTCGGGCGC
>NW_027153354.1:36195-36486 GCF_002600585.1 Cystoisospora suis
CAGGGCACCTCAGAGCGAGGTCTATCTCTTTTTCTCATCTACGCACTCTCTCGATCTCTCTATGTGCTTGATATATGACCGACTTAAGGTGTAGTCTAGGCTACTCAGCGGAGTATACGTATATATATATATATATAGGCGTATATATACTATAGAGATTGTATCGACAAGTAGTACACTGCTTCGCATACGTATGAGTACGTCCATATGTATGAATGTATGTATACATCTTTCTATGAATATTTATGGTCGAGATGCATGCATGACTTCTTCTTGTGTCTGTATGGGGAT
>NW_027153354.1:36598-37468 GCF_002600585.1 Cystoisospora suis
ATAGATAGATAGATATATAGGCACCTGGCACACACAATGCCTAGAACCGAATAGTACGGTCGGTCAAGAAATTTCAGGGGGAGAGAGAAGATGAAACTTGAAAGAAAAGTGACTAGATCTCTATGTCCATCTNNGTGCATATGTCGAGAAGGTATCATCGTATGTAGATCTATCTATCTATCTTGCTTTTCACTGCAAGTCCAGACGGACATTCTCGATCGCTTTGGTGCCGAGTCATGTGGACATGTGGATATCTACGATGTCTTGTAGAGCACTGCATACTTAGGGGACCTCGCTCGCATTAGTCAGACGCCTTTCGTATGTCACCATGCATGCATGCAATCAGACAAATTAGGACCTAACGGCGTGTTCCCTTACATCACACCTCATAAGCTTAACTAACTTGTATATAAACATACACATAGAGTTTAAACCGCCCCTTCTCCGTGATTCTGCTCTTCTTTCCCCTGTACGATATACATACAGACATACATATATACATATACCTATACATACACATGCATATAGATATATATAGATCTATATATATATATATATAGATCTATATACTCGTATGACTGGGCTGGTGAAGAGAGAAACAGAGAGAGAAAGAGTACAGCGAGAGAATAGAGGGTCGTTTTCGAGCTCTGGAGGAGTCTACAGGCCGTAGAGAAACCAAAGCAGCTACAATGATGGGGTATAACAGTACCAGAATATAGATCGAAGGTTTAAAGTAGTTAGATCGCACCGAGATATCTTTGCATGCATGCGCGTGAAATACAAATTTAGATACAGAGGCAGATGTGATCGTCACAGTACAACAGAAAGGGGAATGTTTATGTATATCTTTCAAATTGTATGATCTGTCTT
>NW_027153354.1:37741-38178 GCF_002600585.1 Cystoisospora suis
CTGAATGGAAATCTAGGAAGACTTGTGTTTTCTTCATCTAAAGAATCTCTGATCTACCTTGGACATCATAGGCCTAACAGCACCAGAGACAGGTGTTCTCGGCATGAGGAGCCGTCTCCCTCGATGCCTCCCTCCTGTAACTCTTAGCTGTCCCCAACCACCATATGGGGTGTTAACATAAGCAGGACCTATAGGTACGGGTAGAAGAAGAGAAGAATCTTCTTCTCCTCCTTCTGCTGCTTGTCCTTTTCCTACTCCGGTCCTACTTCCTCCCTCACTAAAATTCATTGAAGCCTTTATTCTATTCTGCTGAATAGTTTCTATTAGAGCCGTTCTCTCATCTTCGGTAAGAGACGTAGCTCCTGCTGTCTGAGCAAAGAAAGAGGAGACAGATGAAGAAGGAGACAGGAGGTTGTTATGAGGTGAAGATGAGGGGA
>NW_027153355.1:0-30730 GCF_002600585.1 Cystoisospora suis
CAGATTGGGGGAGTGCCATCTTGCATGCAGACCATCACAACACAAGTGAGTCTCCTTGTGTGTGGAACAGGAATTGAGCTTCCGCGTTGTTGTCTTGCTAAGCCATCCACTACTACTAGTAGCCTCTCCTTATCTGTATATATAAATCCGCGTATATGCGCCCTGTGTGATACCTTCTCCGGTAGTCTATGTGCTGTATCTAATCACGCATACACTGGGAGTGACGTTCATGACATTCTTCTAGTATTGTCTTCTCCAACGCTCTTACACAACAATGGATGTATATATTCTTATCACATTCAGAAGGTCAGACAGCTCTGAATAGCTAACAGACTTCACGCGGTTGCCTAGTTGCAACACTTCGAAACATTCGACTTTTTTCTAGCAGTCTATTTGAGAACGACTCGAGTCCTTCTGTCCAGGAGCGAGAACAGAGAAGGGTGCGATTTTCCTAGCTTCACGTACAGTGACACCACGGCGTACGAGAAACTCTTTCGACCTCATCGCCCTCACGTGACGCCTGCGGAGAAGTGTGTATAGAATTATCTGTATTTGGTGGTTTGAATTTCTCCACTTTTTCAAGCACGTCTGTTGGAACTGTTACTCGATACTGTGAGAGGAGTGAATGCATGGAGATAAAGTTGACACAGTGCGTGCACTGGGTATACATGAAGGTGCTGGGGATATGGGGGGTGTATGCCTTCTTACGGCTTGTTCTACATTGTTCAAGTGACTTCTGTTACGTATGGCTTTTGCAGCGGCTGTTGAGACCTTCTTGGATTTGATGGCACCGGGTGAGCCGTCTGCAGACCAGGAAACACGAGGATATCAACCCCCTGAGACGTTCGCTTCATTCCCGCCTCTTTCTTCGTTCTTTCACAAGGAGAAAGATCCTCGTACACGTGCTCAGTCCCGTCAATCAAGGGATGAGGCACCAAAAGAGATGAATGGAGAACTTGTAGGAGTCAAAGTCCCTCGTTCTTCTACTCTTCCTGATGGAGGCGATATCCAAGAAGGGACAAAAAAGATAGTGGTAGAGGGTGTATCTGCAAAGACGACAGGAGAGAAAGGAAGAAAGACAGAAGATTCGGACAGAGGGCGTGAAAGAGACAAGGGGCACGAGGGATCGATAGGAAGTAAGGAGGATCGAAGAGAGAAAATGAAAGGAGAATTCTGGAGGCCAGCAGCGTATGATGTGTGGGGAGCTGGCTTGACTATGCTGAAGATTGTCCTTGGAGATCTAGAGCCTTTGACTGTACAGGATGACCGCATCCGTTCTAAGGTGAGGGAGGTAATCTTCTTGACTTTCTCCTGGTCTTTGTCTCAGTAGTCTTGATGGATGACGTGCATGCCTGCATCCCAACACGTTCACAGATGTGTTCAGGACTATATAAAAGTCTTCTGTGTGTCTTCTGTGCACGTAGACATCCATGTCGATAGTCTTGATCGTACTTACGGTATCACTGGGAAATACCCGGGTACTCAACCGAGAGTGCAGAATGGATAGAGTTCGTGCTTGCATGCAACTGAACTTTACTCGCTAAGCGTCCACTGTCTTCCCATTGATATAACTCTCTTTACACAATTCAGGCATCTCAGAGAGTCAGCGATCACCCGTAGCTAGCTCTGGGAGACGTGAGCTGTTGAGATAAGTATCTCGCGAAAAGTCTGGTGTCCTGTAAGGTAAGGACAGAGGATATGTCTTCATGTTTGTACTATATCATATACAAACGTGCCGAACGGCTCATCCTCACTTTTGATCTGACGATAGTCCTCTGCGCCTGAACCGTTCAGCAGACGCCTGACTTCTTTTTCTTCTTTTCACTTTGGCTTGCATTTCCTCGCATGTCTTCTTTCCTTTTGAACGAAAGAATTTCGTTATGACTCCGTGAATTTGAAAACGGTCCAGAATTTCCAGATTTCCGTCTCCCTGAGCTTCTCAGATATATTCTTTCACCACGAGCCTTAGGGCGACAACGGAAGTGTGTTTCAAAGAAAAGGGGTGTCTAGCGGGGAAGGTGGTGTCTAGCAAAAACCTATCTGAAAAGTCGCCCTCCCCCCCCTCATGTTCTGCGGTTTGTTTTGGTGAACTCTTCAGCTCGAGCGCCGATTCGCTGATCAGCCAGCAGGTGTACGTGATAAAGCGTTACTTTATCAAGCTCTAGCAGACCTGTGTTTAATCCCATGGATACAGGATCATTCGCCGTCTCTTTCTACACCTACGCATGTGGCCGCCTCGAAGAGTTTCAGCAAGAAGAAGATCGACAGAACTTCGTCTTCCGAGCACATCTTTCCTCCCTTGCTTCCCTCAACAGACCTGCTGTCCTTATCGAATACAGACGATAGGGGGAAAGGCGTAGTCCCCTCTGCCGTAGAGGAAGGAGTACAGAGTTCAAACAGGGAGACTGACAGTAGCAGCATGGACAGCACATCTTCACACACAACGGTCATAGGGAAGTCTGCCCTTTCTCCGTCTATCAGCGGCTTGACGTCTCCACTCACTACGGCAACCTCGCACGAGTGGACTTTTCCTAATACTCTCCATTCGCTTTTCTCGTTTGGAATGTTCACGTCTTTCTTTCTCAAAGTCGCTAGTTCCTTCTGCTTTGCTACGGAAGATTATCTCCCTGATTTTCTCTGTCGAGTGTGCAAGAAAGTTCTCTCTCGCAGTCGCGAGCACGTATGTGATCAAGACTTTGCATCTCAAAGAGAGAGACACGAAGGAAGAAAAGAAGGAAGAGAGGAACACTCCCAGGTAAACAAACGCGTGTTGTGGTTCACTTGCTGCCATTGTATTTGTCACATGTGCGCACAGACATCTAGTCGCATTCAAGCGATTCCCAGTCGAGTACAGACTGTTGATGATGAGTGTGTTTGCATGTGTGTGCGTACCTGTTTAGATGTGGAGGTCATATGGGGACAGGCGCGGCACAGATATAGATACGAGTCTGTTGATGGAGTTACACACTTCCTCTCTGCGGCTCTGGTCTTCAGACCCACGTTGACCCACAATGTCTCTACATCTTCGTTGAGGTCCAAAAATGTGTGTATCGTGAAATCTGGAGTTTCTTCTTCTCTGAATCTATCTATCAATCAATATTTGGTGTGATTGCCTTCCTTGGAACATAAGTTCGACTTCGTGTTCCCTCCCCCCTCACTATGCACTTTTATCAACGTGTCCTGTTTACCTACGTGTTCAGGTTAAAGAGCCGAAGACGGAAGACNNGTCTTCCGTCTTCGGCTCTTTAATCTGAGCTTGATCTCCTGCCCTGCGTCTGATTTTATCAACCAGGCTTACGGCTATGATTGGCAACAACGAGGAGGAGCACAGGCAGATCTACGTAACTTCTTAGCACTGGTGCAGCAAAGCACGGAAGACGATGAGAAGCAATTGCAGTCTACTCTTCTAACAAAACGACAAGCAAAAAGTTTAACGGTTTCTCCTTCCTCTCATCAACGAGAAATATGTAGGGTTAGTGGGCTCCCTCGTACAACGGGTAGTCCCCGATCAAAGGCTGGCCCACCGTCAGTATGCAGATGCCCTTCGTCGACTGAGAAACGCGATGTTATCAAGAAAGACGGCAGAGAAGAAGGAGAAGAAGCGAAACTTTTCACTCTTGTGAATGATGGTTCAACTGTAGAGGAAAGTCCGTGTGTCCGAATATCTTCTTCATATGAAGACATAGACAATGACGTAGAGGGAGATTTGACTAGAGAGAAGCGACGTGTGTCTGGTTTTCAAAGGAAGCAAGATGCAGTGTACCTTCTACCAGATCCAGAGGAAAGCGAAGGGAAAAGGTACGAGATTGCCATCAGCGACGGCTGTATAGAGGACGGTTCTACTCGTCAAGTCGCGATGGATAAGGGAGTGCGTGAAGAGGCGGTTATCCTTCGAAGTCAGAGCCAGTCTCTTATCGTTGCGGAGAAACAGGCAGGTAGAGAGATAGTAGAGACTAGCGACTTTGCGTTAGAAGAAAAAGAAGCGGGAAGAAGATATGAGCGCAGTGAACGCCAGAGACTCGAATCAAGGGGATCTCTGGACAGCAGAACGAAAGGACCTTCGGAGAGTGAACAAGGCCTGGGGAAGGCAGGTGAAGAGCAAGACGAAAGGCGGAGGAGAACCAACATGAAAATCAAACGACAGAAGCATAATCCGGATGCATGCGATGATAAACTGGTAATGAGAAAAAGATGTTTTTCTACGCTGTCCGCTCACTCACTTCAGAACAGCCACCATACAGTAGACACCTCACTGTGATGGGTACAGGATATAGGAGTCGTCTGTGTCTGTGTTCACGGTGGGGTGCAGCGTATCGAGTAAAGGACGCGTTGCAAGCCTCTGTGGCCCTGGTTAAATCTACTGCTTTCTTCTGTACTCATTCTGTGTGTACGTCAGGGCTCACGTGTACATATGTATTTACATGGACCCAAGATGTATGTATATATATGTTCTATGTATATCTACTCAGCTGGTCATGTATAAGATAATACACATACTGTGGAGATAGGGCGTTCTCATATATCTCTTTCTCAAACTAATTATCTTCGACGCTCGCTTATTATCTGTGTGAATACTCCTTTGATGGCGTTGTGAATCACCCGGTCAATGCATGCGTAGGTATATACCTGCACAGGTGTACAGATGTAGTTACTTATATCTGTGTATTGGCACATGTTTGAAATGTTTCGGGAAACAGAGTGTGGTCATTCCTATTGACTCTCGTGGGTGACTAGGGTGGTACATCTTCTACCTGTTGTTGGTTAGTTTGCAAGGTTACTGAGGGAGCGAGATAAGGCTAATGTCGGGTTGCCTAATGCGCTGGCAAGAGATCTCCTTCGGAAGCTACTTGCGTTCGACCCTCAGGTGGGTTTCACAATCCTTCACTACCTCCGAGAGTGCCCCTGTCCGGCTGTCTTTATATTCATTTGTATTCACCTCTATATGAGCTATATATATACGTATATACGGACATACATCTACTGTTATCTTCATGTGTGTATACCTAGTCGAGGTAAAAAACGGTTTTAGCTGTGCATGCAGCGTATTGCCTGGGAGGGAGATCTGTAGATTCGCAAGTATTCAATTGGAAGGGAAAAAGTAGTAGTGCCATGCGCTTGTCAACACATGGTCGCTCCACTCTGTGAGGCTAGTGGGAGATTAAGGACTGCAGTGTGTATACATTCATTCATGTTGTGTGTTGACAGTGCGTAACTTGAATAGTCATTGTTGTTCTTGTTTCACCATGTGTAATTGTGATACTAAGCCAACCAGTACACAAGCCTGGCTCTTTTTCTATGCATGAACAGACGCGGTTTACTATGGCCCGCCTGTCGGTGATCCACACGTAGACATCACGAACGAGATCTGTGTGTTGGTAGGATATCCCTCTACATTGATATCTGCCCTTGCTATCCCTTATGTACCAGTAGAAGACTCGTCGTGTGCTTGTGTTTTCCGTTGTGAAATGGATACAATCGACTGTCACCAGGAAAGAATATCTGCTGAAGAGGCCGTACGTCACCCTTGGTTTGCAGTCTCACCAGGGGTTGCCGGTAGTCAGTACCATGAGCTCTTCTCACAAGAGCGAGAAAAAGAAGAGAACGATGAAGGAGAAGAAGACGAGGAGTTGGAAAGTCGAAGCGACAGATCTTAGACAGAAACGTTCTGAAACCTTCTTTCCTTTCACATAGAAGACATCGTATTCTTCAACAACGACATCACCATTATCGTCATCCACTGCTATGATCTCTTTTACGATAGTCTAGACACAACTCGCGACACGATGACTTCTTTTTCACCTTATTTGGCTTGTTTTTTCTTTTTTGTCAAGAAGAAGAATCTTTTCCTCTTTTCTCTGAAAAGAAATGAAAGAAAAGTACGTAGTTTAGTCCATATTCGCAAGACCCTCCTCTTCTCTGTTCTTCTGTGTTGTGCTCTGCTGATGTCTGTCTTGTGGGAGTGCTTTTTCAAGCCTCTCCGGGTTGGTTTGTGAATGAAATTGTTTTTCATCAAGTGGCGCAGTGAATGAGTAAGAGAATGTTGCTGTGGAAAAGATCTCTTCCCCGCTACTGCTGCTGCTCTTATCTTATCCTCGCGACAGTGATGCCTTAGTGTTGGGAGAACGGGATAGAGCTAAGACTAGATGTAGGCATACCGTAGCTAATAGATAATGAATACAACAGCACCCTACTATGTTAATCATACATACAGCTTCTGAGCGCATCGGAGAGAGACTTCGTTTCTCTCTTGGGGGGCTGCTGAAGATGCGCCAAGGGACCATAAATAGATAGATAAGTGGAGCGAAGAGGTAATAGAATACAGGAGAGGAGTCAGTTCTTATCACCTCATATACGTTGGAGAAGATGAAAAAGAAGACTTCCAAGAATAGGGCAAAGAGTGTAACCTTTTTCATGTAGGGGGGTGCTATGGCCTCATGTTATTTGGCTGCGACTAATACGACTTCCACTCCAACGGCTAGTCTCTTCCTTGCTTTTTCCTTGTCATCCTTGCTAGGGGGTGGTTGTGAGACAAGTCTTTTTTCTTTCCCACCAAAGGGTCTTATTATTATTCTTCTGAAAAGATTCTTCGACATATGGTGAAGACTTCTGATGCATTGTCTTCCGTTTCTCACTTAGTTTACCTTAGGGCCGTCACGTGACTAGATGTATTCATTCTCATCACGAGATGTGTCTGTTTGAGCTTCATGAAGATCATCTCGGGTGAAGGTAGAGCGATATCGATTCTTATGATTTTAAAGAGGTGTCTCTCTTTTTCTTGAGTTTCGTTTTAATACGTCACCATACAGGTACTCCATCCTTTCAACTATTAGAAGTTACAGGTTTCTTCCTAATCTTCAAGTCATTTCTTACCATGTCTACGCATGGGTGTGTGTATCTTTAGGCGTATTTTTCAGATACCGCGGCTACATATATGTAGATTCCTCCGTATATATATAGGGTACATATATACATGTATATAGCTACATCATATATATATATATATATGCGTGTTCAGTCTTTGGTTTGTATGTCTGTGGCGTCTATTTCTCTGTGTTTATTCCAGGGAGATTTACATGTATTTTTCCCAAGGACTGATGCCTATACGTGTACTGGAGTGGGAAATGCCTTTAATGCAGTGAGACTGCATGCGCTCTGCATGAGAGGAGTCGTACGGACACTGTTACGCAGTGTCCGTACGACTCCTCTCATTCACGCAGGATAATGAAGAAAGAAACTGTTTGTATCCTCTCTCTCTTCTTTTCAACTAAAGAAAGAAGACTTGACTTGAGACGACTCGTCGCTTTTCATCTAAGACAAGGGAACATCCTGAGTTACAGCGGGGAGGAATATTTGGGTTTTCTTTGGGATCAAGAGAAAGTGTGAGATGGGAAGGATAAAGTACATCCTTCTCTCTGTGGGTTCTTTGCTCGGGGCGGCTAAGCTTTACTGTATGTTGTATGACGTTGCGTCAGGCATAACGATATGCCGCGAAGGCAACTCTTTCGGAGACAGATCGCAGATACTGCTGTAACAGTTTGGGGAAGGAGCACACACTGCAGCAATAAGAAAATGTTTGGGTGTAGCTACACTTTGTCTAGGACGAAACCCGGGGTTTTGGAACTTTCTAGCCGTGTATGAGCGTTTCTCTTCTTATGTATTCACTGAAAGTATGATCACTCCATATGATAAATAGACATACATACATACACTTTTAACGTATATGTAAGTGTAAGTCCTTCCTATCATCATTCTCTGCGTAGAGCAAGCCCGCTCCAAGATGATGTAGCTATAAACCAACAGAAGAAGCAAGCTGGGCTGGACGAGTCTGTAATGATCTCCGAGCCGATTCGGAGATCATGAAACGTTTCTCACGACTAGGAAAGATGGAAAGATCAATGCCCTGGACACTCCTGAAGTTCCGTGTGTAGCTGGGAGAAACGCGACACTCTATACGTAAGCCTTTCCTCGATTCAAAAGTACGAAAATGAAATAGACAGGTATCTTCGCCGGAGTGAAAGATCTTGAAGTTCCTTCTTTAGCCAACACACTGGTCATCTTATTCAAATGATCACCCCTGCCTGGGTATCTCCTTACTCTCTGTTTCTCAGTCAGTGGCGCGCCCGATACAGAATCCCGAAGAGACACAGCCAAGAAAGGAAAACAAAGAAAACGAGAGATAGACCAAGAAAGCTTGGCGAATGTTGCTGCTGCCAAATCTACTACGTGAATCTTTCGGCTGCTATAAGCTTTACATCCCTGTTGTCATCAGATCCGTGACAGGCTAACAGCACGTTCTGATTGATACTAACAAGACGTGACGTACGCCAAAACGAAAAGAATAAGAGAAAGAAGAGAGAGGGGGATGCTCGGGTGAATGAACATGAAACTTCGACACATTTCGGAACGGCGTAAGGGGATGGTTCAGAGGAGTAAGTAGAAGGTGATTAAGTGATAGCTCTTCTCGGGCAGCTGAAAAAAAGCCAAGGTACGCGCTGTCCTGTGCGTGGATACGTACCTGTGCAATCAGATAGTTTGTAGTATATGTCTTTGTATTGTATCTAGTTTCTATGAAAGATGTAGGACGGTCACCCTATGCAGTTGTTACCACTAATATTCTCACGGAGTGCGAGACTTCCCGGATGTAATGATATGCACAACGGTGTCTTTCTGTCTTCTTTTCTTCTCCCTCTCTATCTCTTTTTGAGCCGCCTGTTCCCTCTGCATCTCACGACCTCCAGGAACAAGATGAAGAGGCACAGGAGGAGGATATAGAGATAACCACACGATATCATCCTTATGCTCATCAACCACATCATCCATATGCACGTCGTCTTGTAGCGGAGTCTTCGTTGGTGATTTGCTTTCCCGTTCTATTTTTTCTTCCGCAGGCGTATCTTCTACAATAGAAAACTGACACAGTTCTTCCCTTGTACACGTCGTAGAAGAGTCATGTTCTTCATTCCCTACTAGACTCCGCGTCAGCTCTTCTTCGCACTGCACCTCCCTGACTGTCTCTAACCCTGCAGCACCTCTTACGAGGCCTTTTCTTGCTTCGTCATGATTAGTTTGCTCTTCTTCCTCTTCCCTCTCGTTATTCTTTCCCATAGGTAGTCTCTGATCTTTCCTCATGAGCTCACGGGAGGGAGGAACAGAGGGTGGGCCAGAACAGCGTCCGTTTATGCTGCCCGCCGTCTCGGCTTTGCGTTTTTCGAGTTCACTGACAAACATTTGTTTTCTCTCAGATGCACGTAGACGAAGGACGGGAGAGTTTCTGATTCCACCTGTGAGAGCAATTTCTCTCATTCTTGACTGAAATCCCGGATAGGCAGCAAGATTTGCAAGAAGCTCTGTCTTCGGCGTAGCCCAGTAATCTACTGTCAGACCTGCGTGCGAGCGGACAAACGAGAGAGAGAGGTATTGACGGAACGGAGTTCCTCGAGAAAAGGGAATAGAACGAACTCGAGATATATGACGACTGGATAAGGAAAGAAACACGGTCGGGGAACACGCAGACAATAACGCAGAGCTGACTTATGAAAGCAGTTGGTGTCCTGGAGACTTACAGGTGGTAAAAACTAGAGCCCTGCGAGATAGAGATTGCAAGGAGTTGAGCTTTTCATCAGGCAATTCTCTTCAAGTACGGAGCGGTAAACGTAGAAGAATGCAACAGAGACAGAGAGAAGGACAGCAGTCGTCACGCGCTTATATGGTAAATTTCCCCCTCATAGAAATGGATAGCACAAGCAGCCATATTGCTATGCTCGTCTGACCGTCGACGTGCCTTGTAACGTTTTACTCTCAGACGGAATGGCATTTTCGTTGGCCCTCCGTACCTGAGGCACCATCATCGCGATCCACGACAACGGCGCGTCTTAGTACATGCATACCTGTGTACGCACTAGACATACAGGTATATACATACACGCATATATATTCACAGAGATTCATACACACATACATACATATTTCCATATACATATACGTATATACATGGTTAGATTTGCCCGGATGTAGTCGACAGTGTCACCACGTACGCGCACATAAAGAGGCGCACGTGTTGTAATGATAGTGTATGCTGTCTCCTTAGTCGTCGTATAAGACACGGTGGCACCATGCACAAGCACACACATATCGAAATTTAAATACGAGCATATCGACTGTTAGGCAGCAAGAGGCGAAACTGAGATACGAAGTGAAACCGGACCTGGGGCATTCAGGATTCTCAGCCGTGCAGCAAACTGCTTGGTGACCGACGGAGGTGTCGATACACCAAAAGAAGAGAGCAGGGCATTCACAAGAGAGGGAACCTGCCACCTGACAAAGGACAGAAACAAAACCGCGTCTTCTACTATACCTCTACTCCTGCTTCTATGAAAAGAGTCGAAGGAGAGAGAAACATATACTTCTCTTTTGCAGCTTGCTTATTCCTTTTCCCTAGCCACCGCTTTACGCAAAAACGCCCAGTGAAGTAGTGAGGACTAGCAGAGATCAGTCTCTTGAGAAATAACTGTTTCTGCGCAGATGCCTTGCTGTGTACGTCGTACTCGGAGATACGAGTGGAGAGACTTCCAAACCTTACACATGCATTTCGTCACGAAAGAGAAGCAAGACACATTCCTATGCTTGCGCGCTCGGTATACGTGAGATAACAGGCCTCCGAAGAACCGTAAACTGCGACGCACGATCGGATGATCTCCACCTAGGCTAAGACGAGCATACAGTTTCTTTCGTACAACGAGAAGGCGTCTCTACTAAAGAAAGGTCCAATTGTACAAGCCCCATGAAGGTAAATGGTGGCGCGCGGACGCGTTGTGTGTATACAGACGTACGAGAGGATACACAGATATATGCGCTATGTGCAAGTGTCTGTAAACAAATATGTGTATGTACATTGGTACGCAGGTATATGTATATGTACATATATATATACATACCTTCGTATCTTCTACAAGACAGTTGGTCCGCTGTCTATGTGAAGTACTTACCTTTCGAACTTGAGTTTATTAGCTTGCATCGCGTAGAACCCGAGAAGATTTCGATACATGAGTTCGCAAGAAGCAAAGAGAATTGGTATCTCCTCGATCCCCTTGACACTTCCTGCTTTTCCAAACAAGTACTCTAAACTGCTTGGAAAGGAGAGAGTGGGAGCGAACGGCGCTTCGTCTCCCTCCCGGCGAAGGTGAAGGGAGTGGTCGTCTGTCTCTGCCGGCAAGCCATGACGTTCGCTATCCAAAAGGGACGGAGAAGAACGAGACGCAGAAGATGAGGAAGTCTGATTGTGCTCTGAAGATATGGAAGTAAATAATAAGTCTTTTTCTGTTGTGACAGTTCTTTCACACGTCTCGTCTGGCTTTTTTTCTCTCTCGGCGGTAGCGTCGTCTACGATTTTCCTTTGCTTTTGGTCCGTTCCCGCTACGACGCTCTTGCAGTTATTTCGGACATCTTTGCACGTGCCGTTCTGCTCGACTCTCTTCTTGCCTTTCCTCCTCCTTCCTCTCTTCTCCTCCTCCTCCGCCTGTTTTTCGTTCTCGTTTGACACTTTTCCCACGTCCCATGCTGACTCTTCAACAGAAGCCCGCAGACGCTCGAAAAATCTAGCTGGCAGGAGAGCAGATAGGGTGGGGTGAGGTTGGAGGATTTCCAGTGCATTCCGTGGCGAGATTTCCTTAAGTGACACATTCGCATCGTACGCTTGGAAGAGAAAGTGAGAGTCGAGATCATGCAAAAGAAGAAGAGATCTCCCAGGAGTGTGTGCATGATGGCTGTGCCACGTATAGTTTTCTTTCATTACCGGAGTGTTGGAGATACACGGCATACCTACAAGAAACTCATTCTCACTAAAAGATCGTTTATCTTCTTTCTCTTGCAATTCTGTCTTTGCTGAATGAGTATCGAAGAGAGAACAAGAGTCCTGCCTCTGGGCGACCATCCTTGCTCCTGCAGAGGTGAGAGAAGAAGTCGGGATTCTGGTGAATTCGTTGGAAGGAGCATCTGCAGAACAACTAGAAAGCGCTTGAGCAAGCAAAGGAAAAAGCGCGCGAGGAGGCGGAGGCCTGAGATAAACAAAAAACACCGTGGATGGCGCAGTCGAAAGCTTCTTGAATTCGCACAGCTTCAACTTCGTATGCACAATGTTGAACGGCCTACTGACGCCTACTCGCGCACGTAGAAACGGAACGAACCCTGCTCGTTGACAAGTGGGAATTTGCTCGAATGTGTATATCTGCAAGGACAAAAGGTGGAAGACAAATGAAGGATAATGCGTGGCTTCCGTGTGGGAGGATTTTCACATGTAGACACATGTGAGCTGACGCACAGCCGGTCTCTCCTAGCTTCATGGATTCCCCTTTCTTGCACCAAGACAGCACGAGATGGAGCTCGAGCGCCTTGCTATCAGCCCAGCACAGTCTCTCAGGTACGTGGATATGCGCACGTGGTTCGCCACATAGTATCTGTAATGTTCTCTCGCTGAGCCTAACCCAAGTCTCCGATAGCGAGGTGTCTTACCGTGTAATTCTCGTGAGCCTTTGGACAAAGTGATCCACATCGCGAGGAATGCCAACCTGACACAGGAGAGAGCACAACCTCAATTACAATGTCCGCGACATACGGTGACCTGGAAGGTACTGCATGCATACCAGTACATATGCCTTGAGAAACTCCTACAGACTGCTGTGGTCAAGGATTAACGTAGAGTGTACACATACATATGTCTATATATAGTAGTAAAGATAGGCACCAGCCTATAGGTTCGCTAGATGGCACTGGGTACACATCCAGCAAGCGAACGCACCTGTGGCGGGTTTCGTCCTTTCTAGTTAGCAAGGTGCAAAAGGCCGGTACGAAAAGAACGGCTTCCTCTCCCCAAGAGCGATCACACGTCCGAAGGAGGGGACATCAACGAGGTTTCCACATTCATACCGCATGCGATGGTAGAAATCTTCGCGCGTGCCCATGATGGCCTTTACTTTTATCGACATGGGGAAGACAACAATATGGTTAACAGGCGTCTCAGAGAGAAGACACCTGACAATAGATGAAGAGAATCTATACATCAGAATTTCCATTTATGCGTGTACGACTGCGTCTCCTTTCTGAAAAACCAGTCGGTGAGAAGAGGACTTAGACACAATGGGTAGGTCACCTGGATTCGCTTTTTCGCATTGAGACAACGGGAGCTTCGGCTTTGATCCCGAGAAAATTCATATGGTGCGATGAAAATAACTGAAGATATTCGACTTGACTGGCACCGCACGTGGACTAGTGCAGCGCTTGTCAACTGAAGTGAATAGCATCTAAAAACGAACTGCAACAAGCAGAGAGGATTTCTTCCTGTGGACGGACGGAACAGGCGAGCCTGAAATTCTCTTCTCATTGTGAATTGAGGGCACCCTAGGGGAGGCAATCTAGACAACGTCATCATTGCCTTGTAGCCGTAGAACGTCCTTCGCCAGCTATCCACGTAACAATGCATTCCAGACCACTGTACTTAAGATGGCCTAACGTCACTACACGTATAGACGCGCCCACTCACTCAAACTCAAGCACATACGGAGAAACGATGCTATCTTGGACATACATATGAACGTTTAACGATACAAGAGTGCTTACGTGTATGATGAAGTCGACCGTTCCCAAATCCAGTCCGGCAGATGCGATATCTGTAGCAAACAGTATTCTCACGTCCGCCTCTACGTCCTGCTCTTTGTCGTTGATATTCTTATCTTGCCCCTCTTCCCGTTCGAGATTCTTCCCCCGTACAGTAGTACTGAACGCACTCGTGGTCCCCTCCGGTGCAGACCCGAGAAAGAGATCCTCGTCGCCGACTATACAAGGAGACAACAAAGGATCGTGTAAGGGAGGAGATGCAGCCGAGAGACGAGGTCCAGACCGCTTCTCCGCGAAGGCATGGACCGCGGCACGACGTCGTTCAGGAGTGAGGCCATGATGGAGTGCATAGAAATAGGGGAGGCAGTGAGGGATAGGAGGAGGGGAGAGGGGGTAGTCGTCAGCGGCTGCCGGTGAGGAAGAGACAGAAGTGGAGCATGGTGATGATATACAGGGCTCAGACGATGAGGAGGAGACAGAAGAGGACGGCTTCCTAAAAGAAGACGAAGAAGAAGCAGGAGAGAGTGAACTGGCTGTCCGGGACGTCAGCCTTCTAGTTGACCGTAGCGACGAGAAAAAGAAGTGCTTGAAGAAGACGTAGTGAAACTGCAACGTTTTTAGACAGGAGAAGAACAAAATTCCTCTCACAACTGTTGACTGGGGTGTCCGGTTCAAGTGTGCGGACTTTTCCTCTTGTCCTTCTCGCTCTTTGAAAGTTTGTTTTTCTTCATATCCCTCAGCCCCCCGGTACACTCTCGCTTCATATTGTCGCTCATCTTGTTCGTGGGAATTTGGCTTGTTCATGCCTTTCCGTTCGTTCCTTGTCCATCTATGTACTAATGTAGCTCTCCTAATCTCCGACAACATGGCATTAAGGACCACGTGGGCATGTAACTCAGCAGGATACATAGCAAACTCTGACTGTATACACTCAGGCGGAAGAGAAAGTCCTCTCTTTGTTGTCCCGGCTCCCCACGATCCCGACAAGAGTGCCGTTTGCTCTCTCCCACAGGCTTTTGAGGTGAGTTTGTCTTCGTGTGCGAAGGTAGTGACATAACTCTGGTCACCATCAGATTGCGCTTGAACAGCCTGACAAAGCCTCTTTTCCTCAAGAAATTGTCGCCTCTTCTTCTTTAGAAAGTCACCTGCACGCTTCGGGCCCCACAACCCCACCCCATCCGGTACGCTCAGAATATCTTCCTGAAAACACGGAAAAGGAGCAGAAGAGATCTCCTTTAGCCGTGTTTTCACTGTCGCACCCGGTGGTACCTTGTCTTCTGTTTCCACATCTCCTCTCTCGGCGAGCCCGGCTACGGCACGCCTGTTCTGCTCCTCGACCAACAAAGGAGCACAAGTAGAGAGGATAGAAGAAGAGGGTCCTAAGGTCTCTAGAACATCTCTCGCTGTGTCCGGCTTTTCCCGTTCTTTCTCTGAGAAATCTCCAGATATGCCGGCAGCTGAAAGCTCTTCGGAAAACTGCAGTGTAGAACGTTGACAAGAGGAAGGTGTGCTGTGGGAAGAAACGAAAGAGGAGGAGTCTGCTACGTGAGAGCTTGTTGTAGAGGTATCCGGGGTCGGTTGCGTACCAACGACAGTGGAAGAAGGCGGTGTCAGTTCTCCTTGGCAGTAAGAACTGTTTTCATTGCTACTTGCTGAAGAGAAGAGAGGTGACTGGTCATCACATGACGAAGAAAGAGACGATAGCGACGGAGAACTTAAGGCATTGATTGTGAGATTCCTCACGCGACATAAACGCGATACCATAGCACGGAGATCCGGAGAGATAGATGTTGACAGAAAAACAGTCTGATGATCTGTATGCACAGGGCCACGGACAGCAACGCGAAGTTTTCTTTCCAGGGAGTAGAAGGATTCAGTTTGCTCGACGAAGGCTAAACAACATGAAGACAGCCGCCTTCTCCCCCTCTCGAAGTGCGAGAATGGCGACAGTGTGAATGGTCCCGGAGAAGTATACTACGAGAGATAGTTAAACACTCGGAAAGATGCACCGTAGATGAGACGCAGAGAATGAAGTCTATGTATACATGTAGAAATACATAGACCTCTTTTCATGAGGGGTACAGGTATATACACTTATAACCGCGCAGGCACTTTCTGGTATGGGATCATTCACAGTCACGTGGTAGCACACAGTATCTGACATGATGTATGTTATCTTGATTCACTCGCATCCGAAGTGATTTACCATCGGTGAGGAGAAGGCCCCGTCTGAATTGAACGGAGTTGAAAAACTTCATCATCTTCGCCACTCAAAGAGGTGTGACCTTGGAAGAGACAAGAGTGTGACAGATACCACCTGGAGCTAAACCGGAGCCCCACAGCGACAGTAGACGACCCAGGGTAGCGGAGTTTTCACACAACTACGAAGACGGGGTACAGTAAGGACTACTCTCTGAATACGTATATACATAACTAGAGTAAGAAACAGCATAGGATCGATTCTGAGAGAAGACGAGCGAACAGCGGTTCTCCCTGCTGCCCGTAAGATCGATAACATTCCACTCTTCCCTATCAGAAGAACTGCCGATGAGACAGGGGTCGCCGAGCCACACTGGCGCTGCAAGTCTCTGAGCTTTCGAACTCAGTGCCATTTCGTCTTCTTTACATGCAAAAAATGGCTTGTACGACTAGGAGACTTCAACACGTATACAGGGACCTGGGACGTCTCGATGGTGCTTGTTACGCGCATACGCTGCTAGCAGGACATAAGATCGCAGGAAGCAATCTGAAAGAGCCAAGTGTTGTGGCTCGTCTTTTGACCGTCGTCCACAGCTAGTCTCTCTTTTCCTGCTGGTTGGCTGGGGCTTCACTCAGGCATAGAAACAAATTTGGACACCGGAAAGGAGTGTGTACCGTGGTTTCAGAAGTTTCTGTCTATCGCAACTGCTCACGTCTATCTCCTCGAGAGTATCTCTGCATACTCTGGTGTCCGAGTTGCACGTATCTAGTCCTACCTGGAGAAAGCTGTTCCTTCAATCGTAAGAGCGTCGTCAGAGATCTTTGCCCAGGTTCATCTTGAAGTGTGATGGCAGCCTCCTCGACTATAAGTAGACGACAGTCCCTCAGCACATCGATAGGGGACGTCGGAGGTAACGAGGAACTCTCTTTCTCTCCGGAACTTGCTTCTTCATGGAGGGGCTGTGCTCTTTCTCCCAGACTTCTTTTCTGTGCATCTTCTTTCTGTCGTGGCTCTGCTTCAGTTCTCCCTAGATCGTGGTCGTCTTCTCCTTCCCTTCTTACTGAATGACGTCGATTCTCTTCTTGAAATTCTCTCCACTCGTGAAACGCAAGATATTCTTCAAGTCTTCCGGGTGTACAGACCCATATGTGTGCCTTCTGTTTTTCAAGCCAATCAAAAGCTCTCCAGCTTCGTTCTTCCCTTCCCCCTGGTCCTTTCCAAGTGCTGGTCCTTCTAATGAGTTCTTCGTGGTTTGTTGCCTCACTACACTGCCCCGGAGAATTTTTCTCGGATACCTTTCCCATTTCAATTTTCTCTCCTAGCTGGAAGAGACACTGTAGTAAGCCTCCATCCTCTGCATGGAAGTCTCGAGAAGAAGGAGATGTAGAAGACGCACAGAATTCATCTTCTCCGGTCTTTCGTGACCCGTGATACATGGAACACTCTCTCTCGTGTCTCGCATGGTGTGACGCATCTATAAAACTTCTTCCCCCAGTAAGAAGAGCAACCCGAAAGGGGGAATAACCAAGAAGTTTATTAAGCTGTTCAGCTGTCTGTACAGCTAGGTCGCGTGTCGGGACTAAGAAAATGCAGAATGGGAACGTCTCATCCTTATTGTTCACGGGTGACATGGAGGCTGATATAGCTACCTCGTCGAAGAGACGCAAAGAAACCGCGATGTGAACAGCGATAGACTTGCCAGTTCCACTCCGTGAGATAACATGAAGGTCATACGCTGACGAAAGGAGAAACGGAAGAAGGGCTTGCTGGAGAGGAAGCAAATGAGAGATCTTCAGCGAGTTTTGAAGAGAGTAAGAGAGATTCCACGGGACTAGAGACGGCTTTCTTGGATCTTGTGCTTTTGAGGTGATAGTGTCCGATGGAAAACACGACAGCAAATTTGTGAGGAGAGCTTCGGAGTTGGCAAGGAAAGGGGGGAGAGAAGAAGAAGAAGCAAGAGAAGAGTCAGACTGCGCACGAAAGGACAACAAAGAAGACAGCAACGATTGAAGAGGCGAAGTACACGCCGGTTGAAGCAGAGGGAGTAACGGAAGAGGAGGGGGAAGGAGCTGTGGTTTCAGCTCGCATGAACTTCCACCCCACAGACGAAGGCTCGGAGGAGGCAGATGTTCGAGGACGGGGGAGAGAAAGCGTAGCCATTTCGCTGCTAATGGTGATAGAGACGAGAGATACGAGGGTTGTAAGCGAGGGTGGAGGATCCCGGAGAGAACAGCAGGGCGAGGGAGAAGAGTAGGCGAAGCGGGAAGACTAGGGGAGGATTCACAGACGGAGGAGGTAGAAGAAGACTGTGGCGAGGCAGAACTGGTGGGCACGGACGTAGAGAGCGGGGAACCAGACGGAGGTGAGGAGATGTCGGTAGAGTATCTGGTACAGCCACTCCACGACGAGGACAAGAAGAGACAACAAGGAGACAAAAGGGTAGGAGAAGGTTGACGAGAAGAAAAACTAGACACAACAGTGACTGTCAAGGGGCAGTACTGAGAAGACACGCGAGTTGGTCGGATCTGAGCTGACAGAGAAGGCGGGCTGCCTGTGCCGAGATAAGGTGCCGAGAGCCGAAAAGGAGGATACTGCTTAGAGCCAGCATACGGATAATGAGTGGCTGGCACCTCTGACGGGACAGGAGATAGCCGAGACGATCGGAGAGTAGAGGGACGACGAGCAGGGAACGGAGAAACTGAAGAGGCAGCAGTACAGAAAGGACACCCCACAGGAGAGACCCGTGGACGCAGGACAGTACGGGAAGAACGAAAGAAGGAGGAAGGATTGTACGAGGCTGTTTTTATCACCGGTGAAGACCAACAAACCAACGTTACACGCACCCGGCTTATACGTGGAGAACCATGTACACCACACAAACTGAGCTCACGCCAATACCTCTCAGTTCTGCTCTCCTTCATCCTCCAGCTGCTCCCCTTTCCTGCTACGATCCCGGACAACAACTCGCCCATGTTCTCTACATTGCAAGGAGCCCAATCCGCAGTCTGCGAAGGTTCTGGGAACCCCTCTTAGGGCAACAGAGCGACCTTCCGAAGCGGACATCTCCTTCTCTTGCACCCTGAGTGTTTGGAGTGCGATTGGTAGCGCTCGAGGGACAGACAGCTCGAGGACGCGGTTACAACTGCCGGACAGTCCAGGAGAGAGCAAAGCCAAGTTTTCTCTCGCGAACCTCTCCGAAAGCAAAACAACCACTAGAAACAGAGCGACCTGCCACTGACAACCTATTGACCACCAGTTGGCACGGAATGCTTTAGGGTCCAAAGCAGCGGAGAAAAGGGATCGGAGGAAAGAAAGGGGGGGAAAGTAAGTGTGAAAGCTCAATTCGCCTTTCTGGGGGCTTCGAGTGTCCCCGTATTTACATGGCCAGAATGAGGGACAGCGTGGCTGCATGTGGCCTCTCGCTGCAATACAGCTGCTACATCTACAGAACTGTTTACGCTGAAGTCACAAGCGAATGAACGGAGCTGGCAAAAACCAGAGTGAATCCGGGGAAAAGGCATGAAAGGAGATCGAGTCTTTGGTTCCAGACAACTGGACCGCGAAGGCATGCAGGACTGCGCTGACCTCGACGTGACGAAGCAAACGATGGCACACGGCTAGCCGAGCACACCGGGCACACGCAGGAGACACTGACTGGAGAAGCCGGAGCTGCCTTCTTGTTAAATGCTGAAGGTGGTGGCTACTGAGCTTCTGGGTTCGTACACTTGACGTCTCTCCTACAGCGCAAGTGATGCTTCGGAAACAACGGGCCTGGCTTTTCTGTTGTCGACAACCGCACGCCGGGAGTGCTCTGCAGGGGCAGGATCATTATTATTCCTTCAAGTCTTTGACAAAGCACGGGAGCACCTGCAAAGAACGGACAAAGTGAAATAGAAGCAGAAATCTTCTCTTTTCTAAGGCGGGTCCGTTTATGTGTGCGCATAACTACTGCACAGACTCTCTTCAGCAAAGTCTTCACGCTTTAGAGAGATCTGTCAGGTTCCTCCTGGAAACGGGATGCACAAAGCGACCTGGTTGCTTCGAAAGAGGTTACGCACACCTCGATTGAAGGACGCGCTTCAATACAACACGCCACCCTCTTCAGTACGGCTCGCTACTTCAGAATTCGCCTCTGTCTTTTTTCGCTACGCAACCACGCCGTTCGAGGTTTCTGCTGACGAGAACAGAGGGGCTCACCAGTTGTAATGACATCGCGCAGGGAACCGCCCTGGAAAGCTATTGAATCACCGGTTTTTAACGACAGCACTTCACCTCTGTAGGACTGACTTTTTCTCCGCAGTGCCGTTCACTGAATCCGATCAAAGCTCGCCAGTAGGAATGATACAGTCGAACCCGAGGTTACAAAGTAACTTCGGCAATTGGTTTCGTCAGAGACCGTAGTTTTTTTCTGTAGATCTCCACGCTCTCGTGCGCGGGGGACGACCAGGTGGCCTACTGGTCGGTGTAGAGGTGGTATCAAGACTTTCTACCCGGAAGTAAAGGTCCTTTCTTTTCTCTGTTACAGCAGTCCATCCACTATCTTCTGTCGACAGTTTCTCCGGATCGTACGGCGCAGGTATCTTCACGCAAAAAGCTTGTCATACGCAGGCGCGCCTCATCCCAGACGCTTAGTTAGGGGGGAAGGCTGCTGGTTAACATCATCTTATCCTCGGTCGCTGCCACCCGGCCTCTACATTACTTCAGTCTAAAAGGCTTCCGCAGGGTCTTGGCGTTCCCGCACTCAGTTCTGTACTTGACTCCTCAGGCTTTGCACACGCGCGGAGTCAGTAGTCGCGCTAGAACCAACGAGCTCTCAGTTCTTCATGCCTTCGAATTTACTGTCAGGAGAAATGACTTCGAGCAGGCACGGACTACACTGTATTGGAAAGATGCTTCCCTGTTATCAGGCGAAGTAAGTCATAAGGTTCCGGCCCTTCCTGCACATTCCATTATTGCAGTGTAGTCGCAGGTTTTGAACTATTTTTGACGGTCAGGTGCAACTACTCAATCCACCCCTTCCAGTAGTCGACTTTGCTCTTTCTGTGCCAAGGAGCGCAGCCTGTGTCGAGACAAACCGGCTGGGTACATGATAGACAACTGGCCAGACCGCGGCGAGATCAGCACACGAGGGTGACGGTCTCACAGGCGGCGCCCGAATGAGGCAAACGTGGATGCATCGCGCCTCAGCAGAGAGGTGTGAAGATCCCGCGTCCTGGGACAGGCGGTTGCTTCTCCCTTTACAAGTAAACACGGAAGAGGCTCGACAAGTGTTTCTCCGTGCAAGGCGCGTATAGTCAGTGAATTCGGGTATTCAGACGTGCACTGTCGTATCGGCTAGGCAGCAACCGGGTGACTGTTGGGAAACTTGATTTCCTCCGTCGCAAATATAGTCGCAAAAGTAGCTTAGGCTTTCCCGGCTCCCCAAGCATCTTACATGACGAGTTCCGTCTCGAGCAACCATTCTAGAGAGAGTTACTTCCATCTGATAGAAGGTGTCAGCCGTGGTGAAGTGAGCGTGTGGGAACTCAAACATCTTCTTCCCGGAGAGTCTCGTGCTGAAGAAAACAATTGTCGTTACCCACTCTACAGTGCCCCTGGGTCATTGCATCTTCTGAGAAGTGGACATCCTGAAGCGGTGCATCCAGCTGACCTCATTGTTGATCAATAATGTGTGAGCAGTTAGCAACGCATGATGCCTCTCCACCCGGGGCAGGCGGATTTCTTTGAAAAGACGAGAGGGTCTTGATGCTGTGTCCCCGTGTCCTGTCTGACACTTCTCGGGGTGCCAAGATTCTCCACGCTCTCTTTGCTCCAGTCGAATTACTCAGCTGATTCGCTCTGAGCTCGCCTTCGTATTTTCAAGTCAATTACTCATGTGATTAATATACTCGTTTTGCCTATGCCATTGGTAGCAGAACAGGATGCACGGCGGGACGAATT
Source organism: Cystoisospora suis (assembly GCF_002600585.1). Taxonomy (NCBI): domain Eukaryota; phylum Apicomplexa; class Conoidasida; order Eucoccidiorida; family Sarcocystidae; genus Cystoisospora; species Cystoisospora suis. The sequence continues at coordinate 21,749 of NW_027153355.1, forward strand.
CTCTTGTTTGATAGAGCAGCCGAAGTAGGCTGCAGTTCTTGCTTCTCCGCAGAAGAATGGTTGTCCGTTTCTCTTGGGTCTCGGCGCTGCTTCAGGAAAACTGCTTCTAAGCTAACCTTCTGGTTGTATCGTCCGCGCCAGAATTCCGAGACAGCCGGAGACTCGGCGCATCTGTCGTGAGTCCTCATGCATGCAACTGACTAATACGACGCGGCCGCAAAATTGCTGTGCTCGGATTACTCGAGCCTTTCCTAGTCCTCAAAATAAGATAGGTAGACAGCACCGCATGAGACTATTAGAACTTTCCCCCGAGTCCCGTAGGTTTTATTTTGTCAACTCCTCCACCGCTTTCACGTATCACGCTTGAGGCGTTTCTTTTCTAGAAGATCTTGTGTTTGACTCCGGTGTCCTCTGCACCGCGCCGGCATTTCTCTGTAAAGTTGCCGTTCCTTCATCATTTTGGCGAGATAAGTTATGGGCAGTCGTAAAGCCTTTGTGAGTGAATTGAACTAGTTCCTTGATACGCCTCCGTGCTTTCCGCGGAGGGGAGATTCACTCACGTCTTGTCTTGTCTTCTGCAAGGCAGAGTTCCGCGCCTCCCATTCCTAAGCTGCACCTAGCTCCCATGGTGCTTAGCGACCGTAGAGAGCAAATGTGCTATCTTATCTACTCCGTGGCATCATCCCAGTGTTCGACGCCTGGACACTTTTGCAAACTGCGTCCAGAGCAAAGAGTTTATCACTACGTGTGGACACAAGGTTCTTAGCGCGAGTCCGGCGGGCCTGACGAGGTGTAGAAACTCCAGGGCATGACTGTGTGAGGTGTATATACACTCGAAGCGGACTGAGGTGTATGTACCCCCGAGCCCGGCTGAGGTGTTTGTACACTTGAGCCTGACATAACTTACAACCGGGGTGTCTCTTCTGCTGTCGCAGAAGCCCTCTGTCAAGGTGAACGCAAGGGTGTTCCTGTGAGATCTGAGTCACATTTCTAAGGGGTGCCCGGGAGAGTCTAAAGATTTCCTTATCTAACAGAGGAGTCACGTGTTTGCCGTTTCTTTTATTGCCTAAACGCAGCTCCGCAACATTGTCACACTGCATTTTCCGATCTGTCCGCTGTAAAACGGACTTTCTCAGCTTTGTTTAATTTACGAGCGAAAGTCACCCGATCTAAACACTCGCAAAAGTGAATACTAGTGTTTGGTTGTCTAGTCACAGCAATGCTACTCATGAGGGAAGAAGACTGTTAGAACTGACATAGAGGTGATAGTACAGAGGAGGAGTCAACACGGCAACGGAAGAAGGCAAAGAGCTTCGCCGCTGCTGTTAGAATGGAAGATCTGTCTTCTCCTCCGCCACTTTCTGTGCCAACGTCTTCTTTCTCTCCTCCTTCTTCGGCTTCGACAGATCTGTTGAATGAAGAGGAAGAAGAAAGACAAAAGGCTAAGGAGACGCTTCGTCTTCTGAAATCATTGTTATGTGGAGATAGGTCTTCAGATCAAGTGCCTTCTTCTTCTTCTTCACTGAATTCGGAAAAGGAGACTGTCTTTAGTCTATGTCAAACTGTATCCTTCACTGCAGCAAAGTACCGTACTATTCTCAAAAGAGAACAAGAAGGTAGCCCCGTGGATCCAGACGAAGAGGAAGCCCTTCGGGCTGCCCTTAATGCTGTACAAGCTGTAACAACAGGGGGAACTGGCGACTCTGTTGAACCACCCACGCCAGAGATTCTCGCGCCATTCCGACCGAAGTATGCTGGCCGGAGACTTCTACAGAAAACTGCGCAGGATGTATATCAGGTCTTGAGGAGTCAACAGTCGCAGAAAGACGGTCACCAGGGAGACCACAAACAAGGCGAAGGTCAGGTTTTCCTCTGCGTCATTTTCACTCAGTGGCAGATTTGAAGACGAGATTTCACACGTAAAGTCCTACGCATATACATGGACGACGATCTGCGTACATCCGTGTATAAAGAGCCTTACCTGTAGAAACACTTACGTGCATATGTTAGTGAGAAGTATGGAACGTCGTTACCTTTCTGTAGGCCTGTTCTACGGTTGCTTTGCTGCTGACTATTTTCTTCGTGTACAAGCTGGGAGCAGCCGTATAGTAATATGATCGCCCGCCGCGCGTTTTAGTATGTGTATGGTGAAGGATACTATCGCAGGTCGTTTCTGCGAGAGTCTCCAACCTGAATGCTGTTAGTACTAGCTTTCTACCTATACACGCTCGCCTACTGTCTCGTTATCAAATCTGTATATTTGCGGGTACACCTGCATGAAGTCCAGATTCATAGACACGTCTTCTGTAAAATCTCTTCTGAACTATTTCACAGCGGCCTTCAGGGGAAAGATGAAATCCTGTCTTCTGCCTTTTGGTTCTGCTTCTTTGTTTTCTGTACTGCTGCTCTCTTCTAGTCTGTCCCTTTCTGCTGTGTAACTGAAGGAGCTCGTTTTGCTTTTCTCTCATGTCTTTGCGCGTCTTTCGGCTTTCAGGGGAGGAAAGTGCTGCCCAAAGTTCCCTCTTTTATGGTTATAATACTACCGATGCTTCGTTGCTTGTTCTCGCTCATCTATACTGTCTCCTTGGAGAGAATTACATCAACACGGAAGAAACTACTGAAGGGGAACGGCGGTTACGGAAGTGCGTCGAAATCCTTATGAAAGTAGCTTCGCCACCTTCTCCCCTTGCGTCTTCCTCTTCTGCCTTCGGTTCGTCTATTTCTCTTCTTGACGTCAATCAGTATAATAATGCATATACAGGTATCTGGTCTTTTCTCTTGTTTTCTCGCCCTTGTCTGCTTCTCCGAGGTGCCATCGCTTTACTTGACCTTGTTAGTTTATATGCTCGGTGGCAGCGTGCAAAAGATGCTCTTCTGTGTTTCTCTCGGGTTTCGGTTCTTCTTGCATTGGCTAAACTGGAGCTCCAGCATATGACGAGAGATACGCGGGGCGTAGTACAAGAAGATATGGAAGACAGAGGAGGAGAAGAAGAGTCAGTGGCTTCACCTTGCAGCGACCTAAGTAATGCAAGATCTTCATCTTCCTGTGTGTTTACGGGAGAGCTGGCTAAGAAAAGAGAATTTCAAGGAAGTACAGAGGGAGAGGACAAAAGACAAGTGTCTTTCTCATCCTGTCCTTCTTCTTCCCCTCATGAAAACAGATTTTGTTCCCTGTTGTCTGAGACTGCACGAATACTACTTTTAGTTGTCGAATCCTTAGAACTGTTGAGGAGATGTGTATCTGCGCGTTTAAGACTGCTCGAGTCTGAGGGAGAAGAGGATGAAAGAGAACAAGGGCAAACTTCAGGCGAAGCAGCTGCAGAGTCTTGCGGAGCCATAGCTGAATTACTTGAGAAGAGGTCACGGGTTCTAACCATGAAAGAGAAAGGTTCGGAAAAGACACTAGCGCAAGACAATGGTAAGGTTAACAAGGAAGATAAAGAGTTGGGTGAAGAAAATAAGAGGAGGACGGCAGGAAAACAGGAACAACTGTCTGGAACTGCGGCCGAAGGAAGCTCGTCCTCTCATATGAAGAGGGGAGACGGAGACGCCACTAAATGCTGTCCACCATTTGGTTTTGATGCGTGCCTTCCTGGCGTCATCTTTTCCTTCTTTTCTTTCTCTCCCTTTGTTGTCGATATAAAAGACATCGTAAGGAATCTTCTCTCCATCAGCACGTATTACGGGTATACAGCTAAGCCGGGCATGAAAATGAGAGATAGAAAGACTGAAGGAAGAGCAGAAGAGGACGGAGGGTACCGTTTCTTGTTCACTGCTGAGTATGTGTTGCACACTGCTGAATGCTTACTGGAAGAAGAAAAGGTTCGGAAGACTGTGCTAAGCAAGGCACGTGAAGAGAGAAGGAGGAGAAAACAAGAGAGAAAGAGGCTTCCACGTGAAGTGGCGGATGAAGCTAGACCAGACGGAGAAACGACGAAGAACTCGGAGATGGGGGCGCAGAACACACCTGAGAACAAAACAAAGGAAGCTGCAGCAGCGGGTCAATGCACTGCCCCTGGTTCTCAACAGAAGGAGATTAAAGAAGATGTAGAAAACGAATGTGAAAGAGAGAAGGGAGGAGAGAAGCCGAAAGATTTCGACGCAGCATCTGTGCAACAAGTCGGCGAAAGAGAAGCAGGAAATACAGGGAAAAGTCAGAAAGAGAAGGAGGAGGAAGAGGTCCTGACGGATAGTGAAGGCGAGGAAGAAGCAGGAGAGGAAGAACTTGTGATAAGAGAAGGGGAAGAGATTATTGTCAAAGTTGTGACTCCAGATGTCCATGAACTGGATGAGCTGATTGCTGAGGTTAAAAGAGATAAGAGCTTGTTGTATGCTCATAGGCTTGAGGCATCTCGGAAGATTCTCTCGAATCCTCATGGGACTATCAAACTCATGGCGGATGTGCAAGAAGAGGAAGATTCCGACAGAGCGACAGGGACAGAGGGACAGGCAAACAAGGGAGAAGAAGAAAAGGAGAGAGAAAGTTCCAACTCTCCGTTAGGTGGAGTCTCTGAAGACCACGGTGAAGAAGATGAAGGAAAATGCTTTGAGGATGTTATCATTCGCAAACACGTAAGAAGCCATGCAGACAGCCTAGCTAGTATGTTAGCTCCTCTCAAGTCTTAGTCTATAAATTTACACGCTGTGTGTACTCTGTTATGATGCCTCGGTATCTTTTTGTGCTTTCTTCTTTCGTTCCCTTTAGGCTCCAGACTTCCCCCCTATGCTTCTCGATGTCCAGGACTGCCTCGCTCTCCTGTGTGTCTCTGAGTCATGCATCAGAACGACTTGGATGGAACAGCTTGAGCGCGGGGACTCAATGCAGCAGACAAAGTCTTCTTCGTCCTCCTCCTCGTCGAATGCTCCAGCCAGTCAGGAGCAAGAGGAGAAAGCCGGAGAAGGTGAAAGCTGTCGGGCATCTCCAGGTGAAGTGGTAGAGAAGAAGAAAGAAGTGGAAAAAGGAGCACTGGAAAAAGACCAATCAGGAGAGAAGGAAGGTGACAGCCATGGAGATGCAGTGCACCTGAGAGAGGATAAAGCAGAAGCGAGTCAGTCAGGACAGACATACGACACCTTAGTCGGGGATTCCCCATCATGTGACATCTCGGGTGCGACCGGAGGTGGAAAAGGGCGGGGTGTACATACAACTCAGAATTCCCTTCTGGATTTTACCTCGCGGCCTGTAAAGCGTGATTCTGTCTGGTACACGGGATCGAAGGCTATGGACACACGAAAAGAAGGAAAAGACAGAGCAAAAGAAAGGTTTTCTGATGGAGAAAATGAAATGACTGTCTGGGACAACCCTCCTGGTACTGAAAACAACACTACGAAACTGCTGAGCGAGAAACTCAAAGAGCAAATGCGAGAAAGGTAAGTAGCACTGGATCTATGTGTTTGAAGGGGAATGATGATAAGCTATATAGAGAGAGATCTATCATGAACGTGTAGAGGCCTCGTAGTAGAACTTGAAGGGATTCAGATGTGTACCGCTAGTTTCAAAAAGAAGATAAAGCTTTTGTCTACACTATTCTTGTCTTCTTCTTTCCTCCGGCTTTCAAGTCTTTTGTATTTTCTCGACCCGGGCTTCTCTGCGTTTGCCGGACATCTGTCTAAGGACGGCCATTCGTTTTGTTCAGTGCCACCTTTATCTTGAATTCTCTTGCAGACTCATAAGACTCACGGAGAATCTCCAAGTCCGCTGCGCCGTGTTTTTCCCCTCTTTTCACCTACAGGTACCCAGCGTGCTCACAGACATCACGCTTCTGCCAGTCCGTGTTCTTTCTTTCCTATCCCGTGTAGCAGCAGTTTGACGTCCATGTGTGCGTATGTCTGTATGTATCCCTTTATAGAAGGAGAAAAGTACAAGGCTAGACGTTGTCATCCATGTAATTCTATGCGTCTGCTTGTATATATACGTATATCTACTCTTCCAGGAGACTGCTCCTTACACGAAGAGTACAAAATGTTCAAAAATCTAATCTAGACTTTTCCTGCCGCGAAAAGGAAGGATCAGGAAACTAAAAGTAACACACCATGTATGAGAAAGACTGTGAACTAGGTTGTTTGCACACCGCTGTGTATGCTACCCGGAACGGCCCTTCTGTTGTTACGACAGACAGCTTCAAAAGTCCACGCCATGTCCACAAAACCGATCTGCGGCGCCACATTGCTCCCCAGCTCAGTATACAGCAGCACGCTGATATGTAGAGTTATGCAGTTGGTATGCTGCCGTCCATATAGATGGTAGACATCCCTGTGTATGCTCAGGGTTTCATGTTGCCTATCTGTGTACATCTTACTCTCGTAAGTGTGTCTCGTCAGCCTTTTTTGACTTGTCTGTCTATTCCCGGCATCAAAGATTTTCCTTTTCTCCGTTTCTCTTCTTTTTCTCGAAGGTCGGGACTAAGCTGAAAAAAGCCAATCTCGCCTTTCTCCGGGTGATGAGTCGACTTGAAGATCTCCATGCGTCTCTTCTCCCATACAAGTAAGATTTCCCTTCTTTTCCCCTAGGGCCTGTGCCACTGCAGATATCTTAACTTGTGTTACCACACACAGCCATCATACTTGTGTAAAGACGTGTATACATATGAATATATATATATATACATATTTATCCTGTATTGGGGGGGCTTGCATACGCTGTTTTTTCCTTCCCTTTTCGGTATCTTAGTATGGACCACAGCGGATCACCCACCTTAGCTCTCTAGCTGCAGTCACAACCCGGACAGGACAAGAAGGCTCACTTAGGGCTCATGAGTGCCTTGCTTACGTGTACACCTACCACGCACGTGCAAACTATTGTGTTGTAGTACTACAAGGCAAATCTACATTGAATTTCGAGCTGATGTGTGTCGGTTGAACCCACGGGGACATTCTTACTCCCGACGGTATCTCTCCCTTCTCTTACCTTTGTGTGTTCACGTAGCTTCGTTTGCCCTTCAGTTACAAACGCCATAAGATCCACTGTATGGTTTTCGATCCCAGTTTCGTTTCTCAGTAGACAGGCGAGGACCTTATAAACGAAATTCATCTATCGTCCTGTGTCCGGACACAAGCGCGAATCGCTGTGCAGTGGATATGACTGTAGTCATGCCTATAGTACAACTAACGCTGAACTTCCGGGTCGTCTCAGCATGGTAAGTTGTACATTTACTGAAGCGGAACACACGAGAAACTGCATACACGTAGGTTAATCTCTCATTTATATGAATAGGATGCACGTGGGACTGTAGAGGCATTTGTTGTCCGGATTATGGAGCTGCTCCGCTGCTGGGGTAGCAGCAGAAGCAGTAGCTCTCAAATAGGAATGAAGGTTTCCTGTCTTCGCTGCCTTTCGCCCCACAGAAATTTCATTTCTAGACACTTAATGGCGCTGGCGCTTGTTGACGATTTCGCGGCTCCCCGGTGCCTCTTTCAGATGTCACTGCATGAGTCCCAAGCAGCCCTTCAAGTGAGCGTCTCATCACCCCCTCCTCTGTGGAGTAACAAGTTCACTATACTTGGAGGCAATACGCTAAACGGGGACATAGAGAAACTTCCCGAGAGTCTTTTCTCCTTCAGATGTGTTGCAGAGCAGATGAGAAAAACCAAAGAAGTATAGTGATCTGTCATGACGCTTGTTGATATATAGACAAGACATACTTGTATTTATCGCTCTTGTATTGGACCTTTATTCTAGAGAAGCGGACAGTGCCTCAGTATCCAGTCCCTACTCCGTATATTTGTAAACGTACCTTGACACCTCTTAGAGCGGTTAGTCGGAGGTTTGCATTGTACGCTAGAACGGAAGATTATGGCTGTGTTCTGCTGTGACCTTTATGAAAGAGTAGAGACGTGCTGCCGTCCTTCTTGTTTCATCCGTCATGCACAAATCTGTATTTAGAGAAAAATCTGTGAGTTCTGTTTATTAGGGTGGGAAAAAGCACGGCAGGGCCTAGTCAAGGAAGCCTCCCTTTGACTGATGAGCTTTCGTGGTGCCGGGTTTAGACTAGCCAATCTCAATACTTCAGACGGCTTCTTCGCTATCCCTTTATACATGAATTTGCTGTGCATGGATTTCCCATACCTTTTCTCCTTCCTATATTTTTACCTGCGTGTATACAACAACTCATACCCCGTGTTTCCACATACTCCTAGGCCTGTACGTACAGCCGCCTGTGAGTGCTGCGTGTTTGACCTTGTTCCAAGCAGCAAATTTCTTCAGGCATGTCTAGGCGGCAAAGAGGGACAGAGAACTCCGAAGAGGATAGCTGTATCTGTAGCAGCACCTAGTGTGACAGTGTAGGCTTTCCAGTGAGTGGTAGCCTTTCTTTTTTATGAATGTCAAGCCATCCGGTCAGTTCGTGAGAGAATCGCGAGGTTAGGTTCGTGTGACTTAATGTGTTTTTTCACCTCAGACGTTCCAGTTGGATGGCTGGACGACTGAACATACGAGGCTGATCATACACCAGGCGGCTTTGTATAAGTAAGGTTGGTCGCGTTACTTCTGTCTGAAGTACACGCGCGTACAGTGGAAACTGATACCATCTGAGCTGTACCCCCCTTGATCGTAATACTTGTACAGGATACTCAAAGTTTCTTAGCAGCAGGCTGTTCTTGGCCCATACCTATGGTGCTAGAAGCAGACGAGAAAGAGAGACGATTAGCTGTCCGAAGGCCTTTCTTCGGACAGCTAATCGTACTCAGCGCGCCTGAGTGAAGAAGGAGGTCTTTGCTTACTGGTCACTAATAGTGAGGTAGCAACACGGGCTATAGTATTCAAGTGGATATATGTGTGTAGATGAATAAGCGTCTTTCTACTTCCAGGGAAGTGTATACTTTTGTCTGCGTCTCTGTATCCGTGGGCACTTCTTTCACTGAACAGAGGTTACCTTCCTGTGCTATCGTTTTCGCACTCTTTGTTTCTCTCTCTCTCTTTCTCGTCTGCTTCTAGCACCATAGGTATGGGCCAAGAACAGCCTGCTGCTAAGAAACTTTGAGTAT
>NW_027153355.1:30811-41441 GCF_002600585.1 Cystoisospora suis
TTCTTCTTTGGGACCTCTTCTCTCCTCATCTTCATTCTTTCGCTTTTTTCTACGCACACCGTCTTACCGCCGTGATGACGCCTTTCAAATGCCCTTTACAAGCATCTTTCCTAAGATTCCTCTTCGTGTTTCTCTTGCCGTGNNCAGGATACTCAAAGTTTCTTAGCTCCTGTACAATCCTCCACTCCCTCATAGAATTCTTCACCTCTCGTTGGTCTTCGTTTCTCTTCTTCGCTAACAGGGAGATCAGTTTTTTCGAGGATGATCTCAAACGGTACATAGCGATGCATACTCGCCGAGCAAATCTTCTCTCGTCTCTTGTGGATGAACTCAATCCTCAGCACTACCTTGACCTTGTGTGAGTTCTCTTCTCTTTTCCTTTATACGCACCTACAGACGATCTCATGTATCATCTACTCACTGGACACATGTCTTCGGTTCGTGCCTTTCTTGTCGCTGCATGAAGAATCGACGAGACTGTGAGGGTCCACCCATAGGTCACTGATGCTCTTCTGTTTCTGACGGATATATTGAGATGCGAAAACCCCGTGTCTTTCAACAGAGTGGTCCTGTCGGAAGGCTTCACCTCTCTGTCCAGGTATTCCCACAGTGGAATAGGAGGAACTGCGTGGGGGTTTGCGGGTGGCTTGTTTGAGCGGGGGCGGGGAGTTGTAGTCGCTCTCTGTACCGGTGTGTACTGACGGCTGGCGTATTGTATCTGTTCTGTTACCTGACGCTCTGCCGAGACAAGAGCTTTACTTAACAAGCTGTCTCAGGGTTGCGTTGTTTCTGCTTACGACCTTCTTTCTCCTCTGGTCCGCCCTTTGTCTAGATGGAGATGTAGCTATTGAACGTCTGTGTTACTCTATAATGTACAGCTCACATTTTGCATAGACGAACGCGCCCGACAGCTTTACCGAGGTTAAACGGTTCTCAGTCTAAAGCACTCTATGCAAGAATACTCTCTAGCTCTACTCATTGGCCTACGTCCTCTATCCCGTAGTTCATTTCTATGTGATGTAAACTTCTCGCGTAAGGATACCTGTATGTTGTCCGTAGGCGGCGGTTTGACTCCATCAATATCCATCATTCTCAACTCATAGGCCTTTCAAGATGCATGTGCAGTCATGCAGATGTATTATATTGAATGTAACTCTTCGGAATACGAAATGGAAGCTCACTTCTATTTTTCAACGTGTACGTCTGCTGTCTCCCCACCAACTTGTGACAGGTTCCTCAGTACCCGAGCTCCGACTCCGTCTAGTCTTCTTGCTCGGTCTATCTATTATGTGATCTAAAATTTTGTGCTTGTTTCTTCTTCAGGAGACAAATGCAGTTCGAACTTGGCGAGACTTATAAAGAGCTGTACAGACTCAAGTGGACGGGGGACATACAAAAGAATTTCGACGTCTCTGAAGGTAGCTTTCTCTTCAGTCGTGATATCATCGCTCTGTCCATATGTATCTGTTAGAACGCACAGACATATGCGAAGTATACCTGTGTCCATATTTATCGCGGATCGACAACACAGCTGGACCTAGTTATTCCCTTTTTCTTCACGCATCAAATAACCCTTGTATTTGTACCGGCCGCCGCGGTCTCTGTGTCTCCATGTATGTCGCCAGCGGAGACACAGCCTTTTCGGTTGCATGTCTCCTCCTCTTGTGTTTTATCTTCACTACTGGTTTCACTTTCGCATCTAGTCGTAAGCATCAGTATCTCCGTGAAGAAGTGGATCTGAAGAGACATCCGGATAGTTTGTTTCAGAGTGAAAACGTCAGTGTAGCGGTAGGCGAGAAAAACGTTTTGAGTTGCACACATACGTCGAGTTGCGGACCTTGACATGCATGTGTGAATACCTTCATTTTTGTGTAGCGTGTATATTACCCTTGATGATGCACGTACACATCTAGATGTCTAGGTACCTTCAGGAAAGCTGGCATAAGAGGCATCTGTGCACTGACGGGTCGCTGTCGTACCTTTGCCTGGTGTATGGACACCCCGACATGCTCTCTTTGATGGAATCCTTGAGCGATCTCGTGGGTTGCAATCGTATTCCGATTCCTCGTAGAACCACGTAGCTGCTCTTGCCGGCGAGACTCCTTCTGTACAGCTGCAGCTCGATCTCAAGAGACTCTTACTACGCAGCATCATTCGGACCCGCACATGCATAAACTTCCGCCCATTTACTTCTCCTCCCTCCACAAAGACACAGTGCGCAAGCAAGGCGGTTCTCCTCCACATCTTTCTCCTCAAAGCACGCCTACAGCTGCCAAGCTTTCGTTCAGTACTCCTGGAACATGTACACATATTCTTATATATATGGATATATGTGTTCTTTCATGCGTCGCCTCCGTACAGATACGTCTGCAGCAGTTCGAAGCCATCGAACAAATGCCAACTGAGCGAGAGCCGTTTTGCCCTCCGAGTGATTCGTGTTAGTTTTCTTTGTTAGTAACACACGTCTGTTTTCTGCGTTTGCTCCGCTCCGTGTAGATGCCCCTGAACTCGACCCGCTTGTCGTTCAGAACGAGGAAATCATAAGTAAGAGTGAAGTCAGCAGTTACTTGTCGTTCACTCTATTGAAGACAAACAAACGCCACCCATACCGTGTGCCTCGCTTTCTTTGATGAAACGCCTAGTTTTTCATGACATATAAATACTGAGTATTTAGACTTAGCGGCGTATACCTTAAGACTTCTCTCTCTTCCTTCTTTCAAAGCTGACGGTTGTCCAGGACGTCTTCGTCCGTGGAGATCCCCTCTTCCTGGAACGAGCAGAGATACGGCGAGGAATGTGTGTTGGTAGGCATGAAGCTTTGATGTGTGTATGGGGAAGGTGGAAGCTTTGGCGCGTATACTATTCTCTGTATCTTTGTCTGTGGTTATTTCATAAAGGGACTCGTTTTCAGTGTGAAGTGTCTACTGAGTGCTTCGCTCTTACCTACATAAATATAACCGAAAGAAGGCCGAGCCACTCTCATAGAGCCTAGTGAATTTGGAGAGGAGAGAGAAAATGTTGATTCATAATTAAGATACCTACCACTTTTTCATACTCTGAGCTTCTTGGCTTTTTGCTACTCCTCCTCTTTCATAACCAGTGCGCAGAGCGTGCATCGTCACAGATATATGTTCATAGTGAAACGTGTATAAATGTATGCATGCATGCATACATGCGTGTAGTATCAGACGTGCAGATTACATGTACATCCCTACAGGAATTTCTGCACGTCCTGTTACTGCTGATACTACGAAGGGGTCACTCATACTATTTCTGTTGAATGCCTACTTTCGATGTGAGTTTTCCTGTGGTTGATGTCGGGGGCTGTAGGAATGTGGAAGAGTCCGAAACTTCACGGGATAGCGGCGAAGAGCGTTCTGTTTTTCACCGCATTTCTTGATTCCTTTCGCAAGGTACTCTCACCTCCACCTGTCTAGGTGCCCTATGTCGTTTTTTCATACTTGGTGATGTATGTACACAATCACCCTTGCAGGTATCTTCAGCTACACACAGAAGTACTGTATGAGCTGTGGATGCCAAGCTTCCGGTTAGACATGTTCGTGATGCAGATGAGTTACGGTACACGGCAGCAGTCGTCTCTACACATGTGTTCATGTCTGTGGATGTTCTATTTACACACTGTACGCACCACCGACAGACACTACGTATAAACATACTTATACATACTTACATACATAAGTAGATACATTTTCACGAATACGTCTAAGACGATAGAGCAACGTGAGGTGCGGACGCCGGACCGGCAGGCACACACGCCGCAAGCGGCGACAGGGACGTCGCCCAATAATGCACGGGGGGAGTAATGGAAAGGAACGAAGAAACTACGCTGACCTCTGCATTGGAAAGAAGGCATGAGAACAGCGGTCCGATGTGTCAGGGTCGGACGTGCCAGGTGACATGTCAGGAGATGTAACCTGACAAGATGGCTGCATGGTGTCCCAGTATTTTCCCTTGGTGCTGCCGTAATGTGACGAGTGAGGAATCAGAGTGGCATTAAGAGGGGAGAAGACAGATAATTCCTGGAACTCACCTTTGCCCCTACGCGGCACTCAGAGAGGCACTACCACCAGCTGAGTCAGCCTATAGCTGATTCCATTTCTTTACGTGCGTCTTTATTCATACATTAGACATACATACATATTCACACATACTCATAATCACATACACATTCATACATACATACATGGTTCATGCACGCCAGTTACCAGACGTACTGTAACCACCTATACGTCCAGTTTTTATTCATCCTGTTCCACATTCTTGCATAGTCAGTTCGCGCCGGTCAACAATCATTCACATGCACCGTAGAAAGCCGAGTTTCCCACCGCAGCATCAGAAGCATGAGGAAAAGGAGTGGAGATGAAGAAGCGATATAGAACCAGGAAGCGAGATATCGAGGTTTCTTTGTCCTTTCTCCTGTCTCTTCCTCCTATGTCTCTGTTTGTGTTGCAGCCGCCGTCCGCAGAACTGCCTCACTCGCGGTCACAAAGTGATAACTTCACAAAAGACAAGATAAGCGACCAAGCAGAGAAGAAGGCCGGAGGAGAGAAGAATGAGGATGTTGATGTGCCAGAAGAACTAAGAGCTGTTTATCTGGCAGCTCGGATAGCCCGGGCAAAGATGCTGACAAGGATGGGAACGACTAAGGACGAGATGATTCAGTTCATGGTGAAAGCTCTCAAAGTGAGCTGATCCTATCTACCTACGCCACTACCACCTTATAGTTGGATCTCACCTAAATGCCGAATAGGTAACAAAAAAGGGCTGAAGGCTCACCAATTCTAGGTAACATCTTAGAGAAGAAACACATGCTAGTTCAACCTCGCTTTGTAAATGTAAATTATCCCCCTTCCGGTCGACCGGTGCGCCGAAGTGCCTGTCTCTTTTTCTTGTGTTTTTTCCCATCCGAAAGGAATATGAATGGATGCACGGCTTTCTCGCTGAACTCGCAAAAGAAGAAGGCCCGTCATCGTCATTTGCTTCTCCTCTGCGATGTCACCTAGAATTGGTAAGCCCTCATCCCTTTTTTGTTATGCATCACCCGACGGGAGCAAACGAAAGAGAGAGTCTGATCTTTCATATGGCGAAGGGCCAAGAATCGTCTCACTCCTTTTTGTTGACGGATGCATGCGCGTTTTCTTCTGGCTCTTTCTCCCTTCGCTCTTTACCTTACCAGTGGATAAATGAATGCCAACATCCAAGTGCATATAGACACGAAATAAAAGGCCGTCCGAGATGCAGATATGTGCGCGTCTTCGTTCTTCCACATCTTGTTCTCTTCTGTGTATAAAGAGGATACAGGCCAGAACGCCCCCAGAGATGTGTACATGTGCTTACGTGTATGTGCGCCGCGGGTTCTCCTCTGGTTGGAGTGAAACAGAACTGCACTGTTATTAACAAGAAAGGGACTCCTTATGTTGAGTAACTGATGAGCCAGAGATAGATACACCACTGTGTACAGGATTGCTTTTTCTACACATGTGTCCGCATCGGGGGCACAAGGTACCTTGTGTGGAAGAAGAAAGGGCAGGCAGTAAGGGGTCCAGGAATGAAACATACAGCTAAGAAAGGCCAGCAAGTGCTCGGGCAAGACCCTACGGTCGCCGCTTTCTCGCACGTTGCGAGTATTTGCTCTGCTTCTTCCCCAGTGTGAAGAGATCAGGCCGGACGCATCTTCATTGCACTTCACTTCAATGTTCCCTTGCTGTTCGTTTCTTCTGTTACCTACCCTACACTGGTGTCCGTGTGCCTCTGTTCTGTTGCCCCTCGTTCAGTGCGAACAAACACTTCAACTTCTACCTCTTAGGATTTCGAAGCTTGCTGCTTTAGGGCGATGATAAGCTGCCGGGAGACCGTGCGTCTCTGACTCATGTAGATGATGCTGCGAGTTTCGATGCATAGTCACAGAGGCTGGGCATGCGCGGCTGTGTTTCGGTGCCGGGCTGTGCAACAGAGTTCTGCGCATCGCAGTGTCCGTCGTTGCTGGTGAATGTGGGAGCCCGAAGACACTGGGAAATCTCGGACGCAGAAGAGCGGGTCCACTCGGAAACAGTGGAGGTAAACGGGGCCCGCCGAACTTGCCGCAGAGACGATATAATACTGCCTTTTTGCGAGTGTACCGACGCCACTTGCCACTCTTCTACGGGGACAAAAGGCGATGATCCAACAAAAGGATACCAAGCGATGAGGTTGCCCCTCCTGAATCTGTGTGCCGCAAGGTGATCGTTCTTGGCTAGAGAAGTAACAGAATTTTTTGCTCCGATGGTTCGTAAACCTTCCCTCCGTAGCCATTGTTCAGGTGAAGAAATGCGCCGTCCGGTCGACAGCAGCTGGACCAAGGACGGGCCGCCGTGCTGCTGCTTGGTGAAGGCTGTCAACAGGAACGCCGAGGGAGCGATGCTGACCAGTTCGGGAGAAATTCTAATGCTCAAAGCAGCCCATGACACACTATGTACCGAACATTTCATCGTAGAGGGTGGACAACAATGACATGGAAGAGTAGACACCGGTCGCTGAAACCTTTGGACCCAGGCTGCAATGCCGGTCTGATTCATGACCGGAGCATGGAAATATCTCTTTCTGCTTTGGCGCGGGAAAAGTAGACAAAGTTCTTGTTAGTTTGTCGCAAGCGCACGAGAAGCGGACGAGTACAGGTACCTCAGTTCGCTTTCCTTACCTGGGGATCTTGCGTGCGTCCCCTTGCGGAAACCTTATTCCGGAAGTGGTACGCTCTTCGGCTGCCTCAAAGACTTCTGGCCAATTAAGGTTTTCTTTTTCATGTGGCGAGCGAACTTGGAGAATGTCTTTCGTCACTCAGCTTGCACTGCTGCCATGTAGGAGTGTGTTGCACAGTCAACGGCCAGGTAGATTTTGAAGACCTGCATGGGCAGTCCAACCACAAAAGAACAAACCCATACAAAGCCGACGACGGGGCTCGAACNNCTACCGACTGAGCTACACCGGCAAGGGACGAGCCGCTCGCCCCGTGAGTTGTACGGTTAAATCCACACTCAGGGTGCGGCGGTCTTGATAATCAGCTGCTGACAGGAAGGAACCGAAATTTTCCCTAGAGAATGCCGTCGCTCTCTAAACCGTGGACTTATGTCCCACTGTCTGAAGCCGCAGTGCATCCAAGGGCACCGAGAGCACGTGCTTGTACCCGCCAGGACACATATAGTGCACACTCTCGGTGACTCGACGTCGGGTTCTCACCGGTGTCTGATAATCTTTCTTGATGACTCAGGCACAACGGCGAGAAAATCTTCTTTCCCATCCATGGACACCCGAAACTGGCAGTTGGTTCTACTATTGCCCGCTGACCTCTCTCTGTTGTTACCCCGCTGTGGCAGCTGTCGGAGTGCACGAGAGCCCCATCCGCTGGCAGTCGTGGTATTCTGCTTTCTACCTGGTTGTCATGCGGTAGACTGTCTCCGGGTAAGACACAAGTGTGGCACTACTCACAAGGACACGTCACGGTGAACGAAGCAGCCGAGTACGCAGTTCCGCTGGCAGGTTGCAGCCGCTGTCTCCTTGAACGGTGCCCCCTGATGTGCCTCTAACTGACTCGGCCGAGAAAGTCACTAGGACCGCACAACGGCAAACGGCGGAGTTCTAAAAAAAACAACAGACAGTAGAAGCTTTTGCAGACAGCCGGCACGATTGGAGATGACCCCAACACCTCTCTACCACTTTATGGAGGAAAAGGGCATTCAGCCCGACGGCAGTCCAATCGTACGTCTCTTTTCCAAATGCAATCTGTCTGTTGACTTGCCCTTCCTTCACAAAGGAGAAAGAAAAATTTCTTTTCGCCTCCAACGGTGGCCATCGCCGCCCTCCTGTTTTCTCCGATTCCGGTCTCATAGTCGGCACACTTGCGCTCCCTGCTAATGCCATCGACAGGCTGTCAGCGACGGCCGGGCAGGGCCACAGCTGTAGTGGCTAGGGCTGGCACGTTGCGACTGGCAGACAAGCTTGTCTCTCACGGGCGACCTGGCGTTCCACCTCGAGACTGCACTTTGGTCTATTACGTGCGCTCCCACCAGGTTCCTAACGGCACATCACCTGGACCCAACGAACTGTATGCCCCTGGCCTCTCGAGGCATCCATTTCTGTGGCGTTGCGTGTGACGGACTCACGGTGTCACCATCACAACGGCAACTGTACGAGCGAAGGACCACCGGCCTCCCGGGAGCCGCGTATTGAGAAACTGTGGCTCCTCACGGGTCGTCTCTAGAAATCTCTATGAAGATTTTGGCTTCGCCAAGCTGATTCAGCCGGCGTAGGAGATGCAGTCTTTTTGTCATTATGTAGTCCCCGCAGTTTTCGATGTCTCTCACCTTTGCCTATTTCTTGTCATTTTATTTGACGCCCTCGGACGCTTTCGTGACTACGCTGGGCCGCTCAAAAAACACTACAGAGCGGCACAGTAGAGATGAAGCACTTGGGCGGGTATCCACAACCCGGAGAATTAGTCCCTTTTTTTTCTCTACCCCCGGACTTGTTTCTTATTGGACTTTTCCGTTGTGGAGACCGTCTTCCCTTTTCTCTCTACATGCGTGTGGCCTACCACCACGCCACCAAGTTGCACACCATTCGCGCGATGGCGAGAGGACAGTGACGGGACGGCTGGTTGGTGTAGGCATGTGATGTGGGCTTGACTCCTGATCATGGAGTTCACAACTGAGTGAGATCTTCTGCTTTCGCCGAAGATAAAGAGAGTAAAGTCACTTCTCAGGTCCATACGTGGCTAGACACGGGAGACAGTAGACAGGAGACAAATGTTTGTAGACAGACTACCTGACGGATGAAGCAATACCACCAGTAATGATCCGCGGAACAGAGCCAGTGCTTCAGAAGCAGTGTTCCATTGAGTTAACGCAGTTTCTTACGTCTTAGTACCGTTAGCTTCTATATTTGCATCGCCCGAACACGTAGGACCGTAGAAGTGTGTACTGAGATGTGGATTCAGTTAAATCATTACAGGGGACTCCTGCCTGGCTTCGTGGTTTGGCTTTTATATATTATTACTGTTCGACTACTTCTCTTGAATACAAACCTCCTCCTGACCAACAATGAGGTTCTGTTCGGCGACTGGATCGCCGTGAACTGTTCTGTTTCGACTCCGTAAGGACTGTTACTGTAGCGCATCCTTCACTCCATGAAAGGGAGTCTACTCTTAAACTGCCGGATCGGGTTGACCATCTGAACTAATACGAAGTTTATTCAAGGTGGTTGACGGCGAGCCGGTGGTTGGACAGAATCGTCTCTGCTTGGAGGTTTGTTATCTGCTCAGGTGTGAAGATAAGCATGATACTACATAGAAATACAAAGGGAACAAGTCTCTTCGTCTCTTGGTCGTTTGGATGGTTCGAGAGGTCGTCCTTGCCTCTCACCCTCAGCTTGTGTACTTCCCCTGCCCTCTGCAATCAAATAGCCACCTCGTCAGGGGGTGCCGACAGCGGTGACATCGTACCAGCTGATGGTGTGACAGGTCTTGTGGAATGGACTGTCCATGTAGAGGAGTGAACTACTTTCCACACATTTAGCAAGAAGGGAGCGGAGGTCCCAGTTTCATGTTGAGAGAGTAGAGCTCGTCATTCCCCGGGGTGAAAAGCTCACGCTGCTCAGGAGCACGCGGGGCAAGGATCAATATAGCACTAGAATGGCTCCTACCTGCACAGTGAGCAACCTCGTATTGAGACACCAAGTGCAAAACTAGACACTTGGTAGTCGGGCGCGCTCGCGGACAGGACACTTCCTCCATCGAGAATTTGCCCGCTCTGTCTTCTTGTGGTGTCCCCGGTCTCCTCAGGCTCAGGCTGTGGTTGCCAGTTTTCTTGTCAAACTTCTGTCAGAAGGAGCAGTGGTTGGAAGGCGGAGGTGAAGTCGAGAGGAGCGAGCGGAGTGTTGAACAGAAACTCATTTTGTGCCATTTTTTTCTGCAGCTGGTCTGCAGCTCATACATTTTACTCGCACATACGACAGCTTTTGAGACACAGTATGGGGAGGAACGGCTTGGAGGGTGTCGACAGCTCGTCGGGTATCGAAGAGGACGACAGCGATGGCTCGTATCCGACTCCTCTCAGCGTCACTGCCGGAACACAGGACACGAGAGAGAGAGAAAGCTGCTGCCGTATTGACCGTGGTGCGCGTTTTTCAGTTCCCGTATGTCAACAGAAGGGCCTAGGGAGAAAGACCATCCATGGCTTCTACAGTAACGCATCAAAGATGAAGCTGCAACAGGAGTGGTTAGATCTCAACGGCTTTCACCGTCAGTTGTACGTTGAAGATATTACTTTGGCACAGCGTTGCTTAGAGTATGGAGAGCGGAAGAGAGAGGGGACTGGGGAGGGACACCCTGAAAAAAAGGAAATGATGACTTATGAAGCCGGCCAAAGGCTGCAAGACCGGACAGCGAGAGACGGACCCTGTAGAAAGGACAGAGGACACAAGAAAAGAGGAAGGAGGGGAAGCGTCCCGGCAGGGTCGAAAAGCTTCCCGGCAGAATCGAAAAACCTTCCGCCAGAGTCGGGTAGGGCGGCGGCAGCATTGCCGGACAGGGTGGCAGCAGCATTGCCGGACAGGGTGGCAGCAGCATTGCCGGACAGGG
>NW_027153356.1:0-14888 GCF_002600585.1 Cystoisospora suis
AAGAAGAAGAAAAGAAGGCAGGCTGAAAAAGGAGGGAGTCATACAAGACTCAAGAGAATTTTGAAAGAACATAGTGACGAGTCGTCTGCTTCGGCTTCCCCTGCTTCATCGTGCAAAGCATCTACACCCATCAGACGTCGAAGAGAAAAAGAGGGGGTCGAAGAGATGGGTCTGAAAGATAAGCAAGGAGGAGCTGTAGGGAAGGGACGAGGCCATAGAAGATCAGCGAGAGAACAAGAAGAACAACACCAGAAAGGGGAAGGAGAGAAGATGCCGAGAGGAAGAGGTAGATGTGTAGACAGTGAAGATCGCCGCAGTTGCGATAGACGATTAAGAGGAGAAGGAAGAGGTTGTCTTTCTCCTAGTTCATCGCCGGCAGCCTCCTCCTTATCTTCTTCTTCCTGTTCAGCTTCGTCCTCTTCGGATTCTTCTTCTGTTAGATCGTCAACGACACCGATATCTAAACGTTTATCTTCTTCATCTCCTTCTCCCGGGCTTGTCTTAAACCTTCCAGAGAGAGAGACATCTTCGACCTATCTCAACTCTCGGCGCTCTTGTGAAGGAAAGTGTCTCCTGTCGGGGGGTGTGTGTACCCGAAGTCATGCTGTAAGGATCCGTCGTAGGATGAGCTTAGTGTGTACGATAGACGCCGATGGTGGTGGCGAAGAAGAAGATGAGATTAAGGCTATCGTTATATCTTCTTCTTCCTCGTCCTCGTCGTCGTCTTCTTCTTCTCCTGAGTCTTCTTGCGATACATCTTCTTCGTTTTCTTCCTCGCCATCCACCGTTATAGATACTCTTTCATCTCGAGATCTCTCTTCTCCAAAATACGACGAAGAAAACCAGCAGACACATACAGATCATTCCTTGTTCACCTGTCAGGTCTCTCCTTCGACAAATAAGACTTCCGAGGAAGAAGAAGAAGAAGAGTCCTCTGCTTCGTCAAACTCTGTTGCTGAATGCCTCCCCCCATCTCCGTCATCTTCTCCCTCTTCTTCCTCCTCCTGTTCTTCTTTCTCTTCTTCTCTTTCTGATACCTTACCTGTCAACTTTCAAGAGAACGTCCAAACAGGCAGTGTGATGGAGGAAGAGGGGGATTGTAGAGACACACTAGAGAAGATATCTTCATCTTCCTCGTCAGGAGGTGGTGGCGGTGTAAGAGCAACAGGAGGAGGACAAGGAGAAGGGAAAAGGGAAGTTAGTAGTAGTTCGTTATGTGGTATCTCTACGGCTTCTTCTCCTTCTTTCTCACCTTCTCCAGCCTCGTCTTTCGTGTCTTCAACATCGACGTCTGGTAGTCACTATGAGTCCTTCTCTTTCTCTTCTTCTTCTTCGTCTTCTTCTCTTTTACCGCCTATCTCCTCAGTATTACCTACAGCAGCAACAGGAGAAGATACGTCAAAGAGGAATGAAGACAACATAGAACGACAGAATTCGAGAACAAGGAGACATTCTCTCTCGTCTTGTATTGTAAAAATGCAGGGGTCTTCATCCCCTCCTCCTGTATCACGAGAGAAGAGATCGAAGCCTTCACGTATCGACGCTTCTCGGTTTTCTTCTTTTCGTCTTTCTTCTTCTTCTTCTCCGAGGACTCGTCTAGACCAAACGTTCTATCCTCGGCCTCACCAAGCTCCATGGCACCACCCGTTATGGTCAAGGAAAGACGCTCCTCCGCTTCCTTCTCTCTCTTCTTCTTCTTCTTCTTATAAAGAGAGTTGTCGTATTTGGGAGGCTTACTATACACGCTGGCTCTCTCGGCATTTCTACCCGCAAGGCAAAGATGTTACAAAGAAGAACGAAGAGAAGGAGAAGGAGAGACAACTCCATCTTTCTTCTTCTTCTTCTGTCTCTGTCTCCGACAGGCCTCATCATCATGCTGCGCGCAACAAGGAGGGTGCAGATGCCGTGCATTCGACAGAGTTAGCTAGCTATCATGTAGACAAGGTGTCTACACCCCCATCCTCGGGGACAGCGGTGTTTTCATTCGACCAAGTTCGAGAGAGTGGTGATCAGATGAAAGGTGAAGAAAACCACACCCTATCGACTTCATTCGATCCCTTAGAGAGACAAAGAAGAGGAGATGAGCCAAAGACTGAAGAGCTGCTTTTCTCATCATCTGTAAAAGGAGAGACTGAAAGGAGTGTCACAACAACTTATATACGTTCTCTCTTCAATTGTCTACTGTACGGTCATCCTGATGGATTTCTGGCGGGATGTTGTCGTGGGGGGCAAGAGAATTCAGATGAAGATAGGAGAGATGGAGATCCTTCTACAGAAAGGACCAGCTTGAAAAGAAGAAGAACACTTGCGACGGCAGGTCAGGTAGAAGAAGAAGAGCAGAAAGAAGCACTCCATTCTTCTTGTAGTAGTCGTAGTAGTAGTAGTAAGAGGGATGGTAGAGGAGATCTGTATGTCGATGCTTCTGAGGAAGATAGGCAAACCGGTGAGAAACGTTCAAGAGGAGAAGATAGAAATGAAAATCTTAGCGGAGTCGAAGGAAAGCGGAAGCTCATGAAGAAGGTGGAAGGTGGTGAAGCTAGGGGTGCTTCCTCGTCTTGTTCGACAACACGGGCATCTGACGGAGAAGAAGAAGAAGAAGAAGGAGCTGATCTTGATGATGGGGAGGAAGGAGGAGAGAAAGGGACATCTTTCTGTCATTCTCAATCATTGATACATAACAACTCCAATAGTTTCTCAGCATCTCATCCTTGCCCTAGTAGTAGTAGTAGCAGTGGTAGTAGTAGTAGTAGGAAAGAGAAGAATGAGGTGTATGTACACCCCGCGTCACCGTCTCATCTTCGTCAAATAAAAGAGGAAGATCATCATGAATCTCGTCTTTCTTCTACAAAGATAACAGAGTCTAGAGAACCAGAAAAGACCACGTTATCTATGAAAGAAAGAGAAGAAGAAACTGTCAGAAAAGTTAAAGGAAGAGAGGATACGAACTTTGAGAAAGTGTCGTCTTCGAAGTGGATTTCGAGTCAAGATGGCCATGGTCTGAAGAAGAACGTTGACAAGAGTTGTGAGAAAAAGAATCCTTGTGCGGTGTCACTGTATATCAAAGATTCCCCTTCACTCAGACGACAAGCTTTCTTTTCCTCTGCTTCCGAGCCATCCCCGTTCTTTTCTTCTTCTTTTTCTCCTTGTTCTCTTCTTTCGAAATCGTTTCCGGGACAACAAGGAGCTCTTCATTCTTCTGCTGCTCCCCCAGGTGTAGAAGAAGAAGGAGAAGACTTTCCCCTTCTTCATCTTCAGTCCCACCACCGTCTCTTCTTTTCTCCGACTCCTCTGCCGGCACCTCTGCCTCGTCGTCGTCTTCCTTTACCCCCAGGAAAGAGATATCTCGCTCGTTATGGAGCTCGTGATGGCCCAGCTTTACTTCAGGTGTACAGACACCTCATGAGAGTTTCGCTTGATCACCCGGTGGGAGGTGGCGATATGGATCAAGAAAAGAAAGAAGAAGAGGAAGAGAAAGAAATGTCGACGTCGAAACTCGAGGCTGTAGATCATATCTCAGAGGACCGCGATAAAGGTGAAGAAGAAGAAGAAAAGGACAAGAAGAAAAACAACAAGAAAGGACGGAGACAAGAGGAGATAGAAAGAGACAGAGTTACCGGGGAGACTAACAAAGTATTATTTCCACCGGAAGAGAGAAGAGATTCTCCAATGAGATCATCCGAGCATTCTAATACAGCCTCTATCCTTGTCACTCCTGATGCTAAAGTTGTTCGAGAAGATGGACGACGACGGGGAGGAGAAGGTGATAGTGGTGTATGTACACATGAGAGTCCTCCTCGTGTTTCTATAATAGATTCTCTAGAGAATGAAGTCGCAACGTCACCAAGGACACACGGAGGGGATGTTTCTTCTCCAGGTGTCTATACACCACAAGAAAACCTTGTCTCACATACAACACCCGTGTCGTGTACGGCTACTTCCACCTCTTCTACAACGCCTCTCCTTTCAGAAAACGCAACTTCTCCTCTTCTTCCTCTCTCTAATCTTCTCAATTCATCATCTTCACAGGAAGAGAAACAAGAAGAAACACATCTCGATTCTTCTTCTTCTCCCCCTTTCACCTCGAGTTCATCTTCATCTCTAGGAATAGGAAAGACAGATGATCTGTCAACAGCCTCACACCGAGGGAGTTCTACACAGATGGCCGGTACTTCTCGGTCTTCTACTATGGATGATAGCTCTTCAAGTATAAGATCGACAGGAATCTCTGAGCCAAAGAAGAAGAAGAAGGAAAATCTGAATGAGAACCCCAATAGCAGAGGAAAGACAGTCTCACGAGTGTCTCGCCAAGAGAAAGAGGAACAGCAGAGGTGGAAATCGATTCTCCACATCTTAAGCCGTTTGAAAGGAGGTCAGAGTTGCGAGGCGATCTTTCTTGGCTTAGGAGATCTGTCTCAGATCAATCGAAGAAAGTTATCCTTTAGACGTCGCTTCGATTTCGGCTGGAGACCTCGCCGCAATCTGAAGTGTTCGCCGTCGTTCTATGAAACTTCTCTAAGTGAAGAGAGTGGGGATTATACAGGTAGGGAGGCGCTGAAGCAGACAAGTGTAGAGGAGAGCGATGAAGATGGAGACGGGGGAGAAGAGAAAGAGCCGCGAGATGTCTATAAGGATGGAAAGGCTCTCGTTGAGAAAGGGGAGAGGGTGGAAGATGATAGGAGAGAGAAAGGTGTTAGAAAGAAAAGAAAACGGTATGATGAGTTGCAAGAAGAAGTAGAAGGGTCTTCTTCTTCTTTACGAGGAAAGAAAGGGGGAGGCAGAATTACAACGTCAATCGAGGGAGGCAGTCACCTGAACTGTTTCTCGTCTCCAAGATCTTCTTCTTCTTTTCGGTGGAGACCGGAGAACTTCCTCAAAGAAGAAGATTACCAGTCTCTCTTTCTTTCTTCCTGGCCATCTCTGCGCCGCGAAAGAGAAGAGAAAGAAGAAGAAGAAGGAGATATGATGAAGGCGAAGATGAAGAAGAACCCGCAAGACGATAGGAAAGCGATTCTGACAGATACGAATGTGGAAAGCGACGAGATAGAACGACAGCAGCCTTCTTCTTCTTCTCTCTCATTTTCTTCCTCTTCTTTCTCTGCTTCTTCTTCTTCTTTGTGTAGTCCTTCTCCGGGATCTTCTCCCTCTTCGTTTCATCCTTCTGCGTCTGTCTTTACGTGTCAAGCATGTGACTCGGAACCTTGTGCTTATCGCCCTCTCCCTCTCTTATCTCTCATCCATCGGTCTCGCCTTGTCCGACGCCAGCGTTTTCTTTCTTACTTATCAAAAGATATGGAACCTGCCTCTTCGTCTTCTTCCTCCATCTTGATGACTCTTCTCCAGAAAGGAAGGCTACGAGTGAAGTGCGACCATGACTCAGATAGAAGAGTTGAATTCGACCGACACGTCTCATGGGTTCTGTCTCGTCTCCCCGCAGATCCCTATCTTTTACGTTATGCATGGTGGGGGAGAGGAAGCTCTCTTGGTTTACAGAAAGGCTTGCTGATCTCTCCAAAGATGAAAGAAGGAAAGAGTCTATTATCTCTGTGGCTACATGACAGGAGAGAAAGTGGGTTATCTCTCTCTTCGTGTTCTCCTACACCTCCATCCTTGTTGATGAGTTGCAGGGGTCCAGTCTTCTATTCTTCTTTCTCCTCTTTATCGTCTTCATCTTCATTTGCCTGCCCTTCTTCTCCTCGAGAAGAATCAGCCTCTTCTTCTCTTCTTTCAAAGAAAGAGAAAAGAAGAGAGAGAGAAGATGAAGAAGGGCAGACATGTTGCCGCTCTCAAGTTCGAGAGGAAGGCAAAGAAGAACAAGAAGAGACAGAGGATGAAGTGAAAGAAGAAAGAGATCCAAAAAGAAGAAGACAAACCACAACAGCCACGGAGGTCTCTTTGTTTTCCATACCTATATCAAATAGAAATCGAGACGTCGAGCTCAACCCGGAGCTGAGTTCAAGTGTATATACAGCTGTCGCTATGGCAGCCTCAGGAGCTCTTCTTGGAGATTCCGCGGGAGTCCGCTGGGGTGGGGGACTCTATAATTCTCACTCTTCTTCTTCTTTAAACAAATCGACGAAACCGTCATCTCTTTCTTCTTCCTCTTCGGAACGAGAAGAAGCTGGCTGTGTCTCTACACAGGTATCTAGGAGTTCGGCAGACGGAGAGAATAAGAAACAGGAAGAAGACGAACAGCGTAAGTTGCCATTTGTGTCTTTCTCCTTTGCTTTTTTGGATCTTGATCTTTCTTCTTTCATAATTTCTCTAGGAAAGCAATAGTAGAGCTCTACCCCTCTAATCTATGTGTGTCCTTGACCTCTTTCTTTTGCTTACTTGGTGAAAGAGTAAGCACGTCTCTTTCTCTTTCTTTTTGTCGCCCCTCTCTCGTCTTTCTATTCTACACGAGAGAAAGGAGAGTGACCTAGGAAAATTGTCATACATCTCCAGATCATGTAGTGGTAAAGAGACGTCTTGTCCCAAGGAAAAGGTAAGATTAGGAGGAGAGCGTATATGATAGAGATCTAGACGAATCTTCTCAGCGCGGAGAAGGAAGGGCTCGGGGGGAAAAGCAAGAAGAAGTTGTATCTGTTTTGATTTGCTTCGCCTTTGTATCTTTATCCCCATGTGTAGACATACTAAACACTTCTTTTCTTCGCCACAAGTCTTCCTATCGTGTGTCATCGTATCATCCCCTCTCTTCTTCTTCTCTCTTTATCTATCTATCAATCTTTCTTTCTTTCTCTCTTTTTCCCTTGAGACCCCTCTTCTTCCTCTCTCCCTCTATCTTGTTTTCTTTTATCTTATTTTCTTTTTTTTCTCTCTCTCTCTCTCTCTCTGTCTGTCGATTCTTGCTTTGTCTTCAGGCGAATCTTCGCACGACTTCAATGCGACCCGAAGTTTACTCTCGCCATCTCCCTCTTCGTCTTCGTCATCGTCCACTTCTTTATCTCCTTCTTCTTCTTCTGTAGGAATGGCCTTGACTCACCGTCACCTCGAGTTTCTGAAGCTCTTTAAGAGAGTCTGTCCTGCAGATGTTCTCTATCGAGCTCTGTGTACAGGAGGTGGCAAGGTGTCTCTCTCTTGGCCTACACCCACGGAGCTCCAAGTCCTCAGACTGCCTGAACTTCTTCTTGATCAGCAGGTCATCACCCCTACACACATTTTCTTCACCCCTATCACGAGCTTGGCTCTCCACTCCCTTCTTGCGGCCTCTCTCATATCACTCCTATTCGTTCCTATTCTAGAGATAAGTGTAGATGCATGTACACCTCACGCGTTTTTGAGCTCCCGGATCCATGTTGAACGATGCATAGATATGTATCTATATCTGGATATATGTAGGTGAATATCTCAAAGAGGTCTTGATGTGGTGTAGGGTCTCTTCCCGCTGAGGGAAGTGTTGGCAGTAGACGATTGAAGCTCTCTCCTTTGACACCGTCGATATGGTCTCTTGCTCTCTATGTTTCTGTAAAGAAACTCTAACTGTTCAAGTGGGAGTAGAGGAAGCTTGTCTCTTCTAGTAGTTTATTTGCGCTTCCTCCCATCCGGTATGATAGACATATGTATAGGTTTTCTAGCATATTTCTACCTACTGTCATAACAAGTCGATCGATGTCGCGATGTCGTTCTCGGGTGTATAGACACTCCATGAGAACCTTCTAACGGAGGCTTCCTTCGTCGTTCACCGACAAAGGCCTTGTTTCTTCCTACGTGTCTTTAGACTAAAGCTCTATCCGTCGGTACATCACATAATATGCAGCGCCAGTATAGACAAGTCTTCCTTGTTTATTTGCCTCTTCTTTTCTTTCTTTCCTTGAGGATTGAACTAGAGAGAATCATTTTCTCAGGAAGCCTCTCTCTCCGATCTTCTTTTTCATTGTCCCTATCACTCTCATTGTGCCTACTGATGTATAGATCTCAACTACCGTAGCTATGATCGTGAGGAATGGCCGTCATACACTGTCAGACTAGAGGCTTATGATGATGGTGTAGGCATAGCTCTGCTTTCCTTCATATCTCGCTCCTTCTCCGCTCTCTTAGAGGAAGAACAGATATAAGAAAGAATGAAAGATTTCTTTATCTCTGGCGTTCTTCCTTGCATATCTGTCTTTTCTTCTTTTCCTTCAGGTGATGAGGCTAGGAGATGCTTTTGTTTGGTCCTACGAGGGATGGGTTTCGAATCTTGTTGCTATGGCTCCATACTTGAGTGTATATACACCGCATCGGCGCATGCAAATAGGGATGAAAAAGCGTCTTGGCGTACGTCAACTTCCTAATGCTGTCTTAACAAAAGACCCTCCTCCTCCTGTTCAATTCTCAGATGAAGGGATATCGAAAGTCTTCTCTTCTTTTTCTTCATCCGCAGCTTCATCTCTAACTTCTTCTTCATCCTCTTTCTTTAATCATCTTTCACTCTCTATGTCGTCGGATTCTTCCTCATTCGCAAATCAACCTTTTCCTTATCCCTTTCTCTCGTCTCTTCTCTCTCCGTCTGGCCGCTATTCCGCCAAAAATGAAGCCGAAGACTAAATCGTTTCTTATTCCTCTTCTTCCTGTTCTTCTTCCTCGTCGTCTTGTCACTCATTTCACAAACCTTTCTTTCATCCTCATCGTCCCACGTCTACTGCACTACTGGGAGTAGCGGCGGTGAGCGAGGAGGGAAAGAAGAGAAAGGAGGCGTCGGTATCTTCTTCTATTGCTGATGTGGAAGATCAGATGGTCTGGGATCGATGAATTGAAGAAAGAAAGAAAGAAAGAAGAGGATAATAGAGAAAAACCAGCATAGAATCCATAGGTGTGTATGTGAGCTTGTCTGTCATATCGGCTTTATCGCAGTTCAGTCTAGAAAGGGAAGGGAAGCACCCCTCAACCGTCGTGTTGATCTTGACAGACACCCCCTCTCTCATGTACGCCATCTTCTTGTCTGATTTGGAAGCTCTTTAAGCTCTGTTTTGTTCTTTTCAAGAATACTAGATACAAAAGACTTCTCTGCTTTTCATAGAGGGAATGCATGAAATGTCTCTTACCTAGGAACATCGCAATAGAAGCACGACTAGGAAGTGTTCGGGCATGCAAAGAGAAGAAGGGAAGGCATACGGAATGAGGGGGAGAGGAGGAGATCGCAGTAGTGACAAGGAAGATGAGATAGATAGTTGAAGATCCTCATGATGAATGTGTGTATATATCTATATGTAGAGGTTAGACTATGTGGGGTGTAGTGTATTGCATGTGAAGGATGTGTCTCTATCTCTTCTCTTCTTATTATTTGGAAGAGAGATATAGAGAGAAAGAGAGAGAGAGGATCAGGAAAAGTTTCCGAGTCTTCTCTTCCAAGTGAGAAGGAGAACCTTTTGTCAGTTACATACCTCATCGTCATGGCTTTCTTATCTCTTCCTTCCTTTCTTCTTGTCTAGACATCGAAAGATCTTTTTCTTGCTTCATATCAAATACCTGTCTCTTTGTCTCTTCGTACCTACCACATGTATAGTACCATACGGTAAGAGCTTGCATGTGTATAGAGAAGTTTCCTGTCTTTCTCTCTGTCAACGCGTTCTCGAAAACCTACGCTTGTCTTCCCTCCTCCTCCCTCTTTATCTATATCTCTGCCTATCTATATCGATCTGTCTATATATAGCTATCTCTCTGCCTACACCTCGAGGACTTCTCCACTGTCTGCTTCGGTGTCATAGCAGGTGGGATAGTAAGGAGAATCGCGTGATCTCTTCCCAACGGGGATCTTTCTTTATACTTCACACTTTCAGTTGTCTAAGATCTACGCTCGCAATCCTACAGGAAGTTGCATCTCTTTTATCGCCTCTAACAAAGAATAGAATCATAAGCCTCGAACGATCTTATGGTTGACTCTTCATCTCTCTCTGTGTGTATGTATCTATCTAGCTAGATAGAAAGAGAGTTACATGACGAAGGCTGCAGAGATCGGCTGTATAGGGTGTATCATTCACGGTGTGCATGCGTTCTGGAGTAAGATCTCTACCATGATGTGCATGCACTCAAAGTAAGATAGAGGGAAAGAGCTTAGCTAGCCGGGGGAAAGTTCGTGATGCTTGATAAAGATGATGCTCTGATATCTCCCTTCACTGACAGAGGAGAAGGGAAAGGAGGAAGTCTCTCTTCTTTTTCTTCTTGAGTTCAAAGAAGCACGTATCTCTCTCTTGTCATTCTCTTGATGAGCGAGTGGTGTATGTACACCACATCAACGAAGACGACCTTCTTCTTGTTCATCTATGTGTAGTCTAGACCTATTTGTAGACATACTTGGCTCTTCTTCTCATTATGTTCTTACGAGGTGTATTTCATACATTTTTCATCCTGTGTATGGATGTATGTGTGTGTCCTTTCACGTCTGTCTCCCTCTCTTTTCTCGCCTGACAAAGTTGAGAAGCTCTTCACTGACTATCTATCTCTCTGTCTATCTATCTATCTATCTCTTTTCCTTGATTTGAGAATATCTGTCTTCTTATCTCTCTTTCTTCTTCATTGAATGGGTTTGTTAAGAGTTTCTTTTCTTCTCTTTCTCCCCCCCTCTCTGTCTCGAGTCGTGTGTCTCCTTCTCTTTGCTTGAAAAGCTTCGCGTGTCTCCCACTCGTGGTCGGAGGAGTCTCCTGTCCCGCGGTGACCTCCTCCTAGGAAGAGCG
Organism: Cystoisospora suis; assembly: GCF_002600585.1. Lineage (NCBI taxonomy): Eukaryota > Apicomplexa > Conoidasida > Eucoccidiorida > Sarcocystidae > Cystoisospora > Cystoisospora suis. The sequence continues at coordinate 10,653 of NW_027153356.1, forward strand.
AGAAACAAGCAGTCTTCTCCTCTCTGTCTTTTCAAAACTCTTGACTACTTAGGAAAAAGATACACAAGGAAAAAAAAAGAAAGAAAGAAAGAAAGAAAGAAACGGTCCCTCTCTCCGTCTCGCATCGCCAAGCAATAGCAACACAAACATCTCATGTAGGCATAGCCATACGTATAGATATTTATATCTTCCAAGGATAAGCTGCGCATGTACGTAGATATAAGATAGATACAAGCTTGATATAAAGAGGGAAGGAGAAAGATAAGGTGAATTCTCTACAGAGAAACAGGATGATCTCTTCTTCATTCAACAGCATCAGGTCCAAGAAAGGTTCTCGATCGTGCCTTGAATTGACTTCCCCTTGTTCTCTCCCTTCTTTCTGTCTCTTTCTTTCTTTCCTTCTTTCTCTTCTTCGTCATCGTCTGTGCCTCTCTCTTTCTTTCCTCAGATGTCTCCCTGGACTGTACCTGACGTGTCATCTATTCCATTCCCTCTCATTGTCTTGGATATTCATTCCTCTCCAATTTCTTTTTCTCTCTCTTACCTATTTTCCACATGTTGACGTACATGTATCATCTGTATACAGAATTCTCATAGAATACGTCGATCTGACGAGAAGACTCCGGAAGGACCCAAGCAAATCTTTACAAGTAGAGTGAGTTGCAGGCATCATCTATCTTGATGTTCCAGCGCTAGATGTCTTCTTGTCTTGTTCATTCACTAGCTACCTAGGAGTCTAGCTAGCTCCCATTTCCCCCCCCCCTCGCATCGCCACCTGGGAGCGAAGCAAGCTTGGAAACGCCTCAGTCCGCAGGCGTGATAAGTGAAGAATCAGTCGAATGAAGTCTTCTCTATGGATGACATGTGAATGACAAGAAAAGACGCGAATCTTTCTTTTTTTTTTCTTTCCTCGTTTAACTTTCTTCTCATTTCTCTCTTCTTCTCATCTCCTTTCTATTCTTCTTGTTCTCACTCCTTCTTATCCAAGAGCCAAGCTCTAAAGGTTTGATGAGGAGAGATCTGTCAAAGAGAAGGAGGGAGTACTCTCCTAAGGACATTTGGATTCTATCTCTTTCACTAGACCATCTTGGTTCTAGTTATTTGGACACTTGAAACGATCTACGACTATTACTATTAGTCGGCTAGCGTTGATTCGTTTCCTTCTCACTTCTTTACTTGAAATCTAGCCGGCTATTTCAAACTTGTGAAAGTAGAGTCAGTAGGACCCCACTGCATGCATGCATGTCTACATGAGAAGTAGAGAAGTCGATCGATCACATGGCGTAGAGTTAGTAGATACTATTATCGCTGGATAGGATATCTCCGAGAAGTTCGATAGACTTTAAAACGAAACAAACTTCAACGATATCTTTCTTCTTCATGAGTTGCTCTTTCATGAAAAAGAGAGGGAAGATAAACAAGATCATCTCTTCTCCTCTTCTCCCCTCCGGCCTAGAAATGCGTACGTCGATGTATGTGCCCTGTAGATAGATGAATAGATTCGTACATAGATACATAGACACCTGTATGTACTTTCAGTGTGAAGATAGACAGGGGCATGCGTACATACATTTGTATCGGCGGAAGGTAGAGAGGAGGACGATAGAAGCAGCCGCATAACCTTCTCTGCTTCTTTCTCAGTAGTCTTCCATCTTTTAAAAAAGAAACGTAGAAGATGGAAGTGACGCTATCATGTTTACGAATCCTTTTACTTCTCTTTCCTGTCATCTTCATCTGGTCTTTCTCCGTTGTTTTCTCTTCTCTTGTCCTTCCTTTGATCCTTCTCGTCATCCATCGTCTCTTCTCTCTTTTCACGGAAAGAAACCCAGGATGCCTGTACATGGCAATCGCGGTGTACAGACAGTTCCCTCTCTTTTTCCTCTCTTTACTCTTAAGGAATTGAGTGTATGCTGAAGAGCTCTCGAGAAAGCATTGTGTATTTCATGATACTAGGACGTAGAATACAACCCTAATAGAAGAAGAAAAAGAAGGAGTAAATAGATCTCTTTTCTCATTCCCTTCTGACAGGATGAACGTCGAAGTCGATAAGAAGAAGAAGATGGAAGCAATACAAGAAAGTAAGTGAGAAGTGGGAGAGAAAGAATAGACAGTTTCAAGGAAGCTTTTTCTTCATCGTATAGAGAGAGGGAAAGCTCCTCGAAGCAAGAAAGTACAGAAGCAATCGCTCTAGGGGTGGACTGAGAGAGAGCTGGGGTGTATCTTATCGCAAATGGATATCTTTGGCCTCCATACGTTCTCTTGATCTTCTATAGAGATGTCTACCTATACTGTAGTCATCTATTCTTCCGTCCTCTTGGAGACTTGGGATTAGTTCACATTTACCTAGCTCTCTTTCATTAGGTGGAGATTGACACAGACGATCGGCTTAACAGAGAAAAAGCAGCAGACTATCCTCTTCTTCTCTATCTCTTGAGAGACCTTCTTATCATGACGTAGTAGGTAAGAGGAGAAGGAGAAAGCGTATGTCTTATCATTGTAGCGAGAGGTTTCTTAGCAGGTAAAGATACCACAAATCTTCCTTTTTCTTCTTCTTCATCCGTTTCCTCTGTTTAGAGAGAGACAGAAATTAGAGCTTCAAGACATGCTTGACCTCCGACAAGCACTTGTTTATTCAACACTTCCGGCTGTAGAAACAGGAAAAGAAAAAAGAAGATGGAGAGAACAAGACAGGATAGAGAGAGAAGAAAAAGAAGAAGAAGAAAACAGCATAACTAGGCTCTTCTTCTTTCTTCCTCTGGATGCGCTTGACACACACTATGGCAACTAGTACTACTACTACTACTCCTATTACTCCTACCTCTTTCTTCCTCATTCATTCAATCATTCACTGAAACAGAAGGAGGGAAAGAGAGGGAATGAGCTCACACTATATGGCACTGGATGACACCAGACAGATAATCAGAAAGAGAGAGGGAGAAAGAAAAGAGAAGGAAGAGAGAGAAAGTGAAAGCGATATCTCAAGATAGAGAGAGAGATAGATGCAGACGTGGCATGTAGGTACCCTTCGATCCGATGTATTTGCATGTCTGTATGCTTCTCACTTCTCCCTCTCAATTACAGATAGTTTAGGAGGTTTTCTTCTTTCATTTTCACTGTACCCTTGGTCTCTTAATTCCTTTCTCTATCATCATTCTTCTTCTCTTGGCTCTTCACCTCCTTTCCCTGTGTGCCCTTCAATCTGTGTGGACGAAAGATGAATCCACTTCTTAATTCTTCTTCCTCTTCTCTTTCCTCTCTTCTCTCTCTAACGCTTTTCTCCAGGAAGGTAAAAAGGCAAGACGAGAGAAGAGAAGAGAAAGACGTTCATCCTCTCTTCTTCTTTCTGCTCCTTCTTGTGACTCCTCTACTGTGGGCTTCGAAAGTTCTCAGCCTTTGCATGCTACACACTACTCACGTCTCGGTGGGTTCATACCCGTGACTATCTCTCTCTCTCTATGTGTATGGTCCTACCTTTGTTTTATCTATCTACCTTGAATCTGTCTCTCTCAATCTATCTGTCTTTCTTTAATCTGTTGCCTGTCCGTCTATCTATCTATCTATTTATCTTTCTAGCTACCCATCTATCTGCCTGTCTTTGCTCTCTCTGTTCATAGTCTATTTATGGATGAGCATCGAGAGCACCCCGCCTGTCCCACCGAGGTTATAATTGCAGCCCATGCATGCACCTCTTGAGAAAAAGAAGAAATGAAGGAAAGAGGAACTTTTCCTTTCAACTGTACCATCTTCTTTCACATAGAAGTACGCGGCAACACTCATACATCGACTTGTTTCTTGTTCTTCTTCTTCCTTCTTCTTCTTCTTTTCTTCTTCATCTTCAAGAAAGAAGGGAGGAAAGTCTTCTTTCTTGCATTCTTTTCTTCCTCCTAAGCATGGAGACTTACTGTAATAGGATGGGCATATTGGTCGTTCGTTCTATTCACAATTCCGATATGAGCGGCAGCTGCTTTAACAGGCTGAAAGCGTCGATTGGCTAGATGGACTAGCTGGTGGCTCTCCATATCCATACTATCGATACCATACTCAAGTAGCTGACTCAGAAGCTTCTCGTTTCGATCTTGGAAGAGATTATCCACTCGACCTTGGCATGCATAATACGTCTCTGCTGACACATGTAAACCTACATGCACACAGATACGCATACGAACACTTACACCCAACTCATGGTATACATACATACATAGACATACATATTCATACATAGACATACATACAATA
>NW_027153357.1:0-283 GCF_002600585.1 Cystoisospora suis
CCCAAGGGAGTCACGGAGGGCTGCTAGAGCAGCCTAACGACCAGGAAGTGCCAAGAGGGAGTTAGACCCAGATTACCCCGGACGCGACACACGTGCCTAGATTGGCAAGAAGACGGAATCGCGAGAAGGAAGAGGTTCCAGCCGAAACATCGAGTACGGCTAGGGAGAACAACCCTGAGGAGGCCCGCGGAGACGGAGAGAGGCGCGTCAGGCGTTAGGACCGCCTAGGACATTGAGACCGCACGCCGTGGCGAGGTGGCCCAAGGGGAGACAGGGCGTCCCC
>NW_027153358.1:0-376 GCF_002600585.1 Cystoisospora suis
CGCGTGCGGAAAGTTCACCGGGGTTCCTTGACTTGAGCACGACCTCCTTTTCCCGTGATCTCTGCGGCTGTGGCCTCCTCTGCGTATGGGGGCTCTGTCTCTCTTTGGACAGCCTCGCCACGGCGTGCGATCTCAATGTCCTAGGCGGTCCTAACGCCTGACGCGCCTCTCTCCGTCTCCGCAGGCCTCCTCAGGGTTGTTCTCCCTAACCGTACTCGATGCTTCGGCTGGAACCTCTTCCCTCTCGCGATTCCCTCTTCTTACCAATCTGGGCTCCCGTATTGTACCCGGGGTAATCTGGGTCTAACTCCCTCTTGGTACTTCCTGGTCGTTAGGCTGCTCTAGCAGCCCTCCGTGACTCCCTTTGGGTCTTTCG
>NW_027153359.1:0-17984 GCF_002600585.1 Cystoisospora suis
CAACTAAAGAAGCTAAGAAGTGATGATATGAAGGACCAAAATGAAAGGAGAGAGAGAGCGAAGGGAAAGGGGATATAAGAGGAGGAGGGAGTAGCAAAGAACAACATACAGAAGGACGGATTTATCGACCACCAATGTGTGTGTGTATCTATCCTGCCCCATGTATCTATCTTTAATCTATCTATTTGTCTCTCCCGTAGCCTGTCGATTTGTTTGTGTATGTATATTCACTGACTTCTTCTTTAGTTCTTCTTAAGTTGGTTTGCTATCGCATTGTCTTTGCATGCCCGATCGATGCTCTTCCTCCCCCCCTCCCCTGTCTTCTCTCATTTCCTTTCGTTCTTTTTCTGTCCTTCTTTCTTTTGCGTCGTTTTTCGTATCGTCTGGCGGGTTTCTTTCGCGCTTTTTCTTCTTTTTATGCAAAGTTGAAAAGAAAAGGAGGTGTTCGTGTCGACGTCTTTCATGATGTGCCGGAAGAAAGAAGAAGAAGAAATGACAGAGACTTCTATCAAAATTATCCTGGTGATGCGGATAGAAGAGAGAGAGAAAGAGAGAGGCTCCCCGTAAGAAAGATTCAGGAACCTTTCTTTCGTGGTTGACTAAGGGAGAGAAAGAGGAGGGAGAAAAGAAAAGGAAATTCTTTTTCTATAAGAGATGATGGAGTCGGGAAATGGTGGTCATGGTCGTATGGCTAGGACTACTACTACTACTATATTCTTGAATAAGAATGCTAAGACATGTATGTGGAGTACCTCTGGATCTTGTATGTCTGTGGATACATGCCTCCCTGTCGTTTACGTTGGAATTTCTTCTTTCTCTTTCCTCCTTTTTTTCGCGGTGGATGGCTGAAAGGAAGAGAGGCGGCGCGCTGGGTGTGAGGGGTGGTGTATATACAGCAGAAGAAGTGGCGTTGTTAGTCTTTGTTGGACGTGCTTTAGTTGAAAAGATTAAGAAGACCAACGGCACTGCTGCTACTACTACTGCTATTGTCACTACCTCTGTTTCTTTCGTTGTTCTTTCTTGTACATTCTTTTTCCTTCAACGCTTCCCATAAGAAGAGGTCGAAGAAGAAACAGAATGAATGAATGGTGTGTATACATGGGCGATAGATTTCTATGGATGTGCCATGTGTCTGTAGGAGGAGTAGGAGTAGTATGCATGCATGATGATGATGATCTTACCTTCACAGTTGTTGTTCCTTGCTGTTTCATACATATAGACATATATGTATACATCCCTATATATATATATATATATATATGTATATGTGTATGTCTTTTATACATACGTATACATGAGGAGTGTTGTTGTGTGTGTTACCATTCCAGTAGTAGAGAGAAGGGGGGGGAGTGACTGATCTATTTCTTACTATGCTGTGGCTCGCCGAGGTGTACTTAGTGTGCTGGAAAAGGTGAAAGATTGCTTTCACATGAAAATTTGGATTCCGATGAAAGACCAAAAGAGGAGACAGCAACTGCAGTACACCAACAGCAGTAGCAGTCTCACATAATAAGGAAAAGAAGAAAAGATAGAAGAAGGATAGATGAGGGGGAGGAGGCTGGGAAAGAAGAAGAAGAAGAAAGATTCAAGACATGATGAGAATGGGTAAATGCTGTCCTTGTTGTCGTTGTCTTTGTCCGTCAATTTTTCTCTTCTTGGAATACAAAAGAATAAACACAATGAACGATCAAGAGAAGGAGGAGGAAGGCACGTGGATGTATCTGTATATATCTACGCATATCTCTCTCTCTCTCTAAGATGGTGGGTTGCCTGTTGAGTATATTGGGTATGTATGGATGTAGTAGGTGTGTGTGAGGTGTATCTACAGAAAGGATAGGAGGCAAATCCACTAATACTTTCATTCATTCTAAACTCCCTTTCTTCTTTATCATGAGTGTATCAGAGTTAAACTTACATCGATTCATCTGCTTAAGAGACAGAGGAGGAAAGAGCGAGAGAGAGAGACTTGCATGACGATGTATGTGTGACTCGTCTTTTTTTTCTTTTTCATCATTTCTATAGTCGTAGTGAGACAAAGAGCAAGACAGCGGCGGAGTCTTCTTCTTCTTCTCTTTGTTGCTCCTTCGTGGTGTGCTTTATCATCGTCAATATGATAGGAGAAGATCTTATATTATGCCACAGCACTTCCTTTTTCTTCCGAAAGAAAGGAGTCCTCATAGCGGGCAGTTGTCCTACTGATAAGCATAATGAATGATAAAGAGAAGAGAGAAGGAAGAGAAGAAGAAGAATGAGTTAACAAGTTCTTTAAAAGAAGACAACGGTAGAACGACAGATGAATGAAGGGGAGTGAGAGTGTTCCGGGCTTCGTGGATACGTCGTGAAGTCAGGACCGCCATGAGTAGGATGAAGAAGAGACATAAGCATAGTGTATATACAGTAGTGGTGTATAGCTATCTCTATCTATCTTATCTCTGCGTCTTCTTATCTTCCTAGTGAAAGGAGTTGTCTGTTCCTCCTGCTGCTAAGATGTGTGACTTTTTCGTCCTTTGTGGTTTGGGTTGCGAGCGACAGACTGAAAGAAGAAGAGGCCCAGAAATTAATTGCCTTAGCTCTTACTCTCCCTCGTCCTCTCGATTCAGAGAATTCTTCTTCGTCAGCTCTACAGAATGACACGCAGCTAGACCTAAGACAGGGATAGGAAGAATAGGAGTTTTTCTTATTATACAGGAGAACACAGCGACTTGAGCTACATGTAGGTAAGGGATATATAAATAGATATAGATAGATAGATAGATTAAAGATAGATAGATAGGTATAGAGAGATAGGTGGGAGGAGCTGAATGAGGAGTAGGTCGACGACAGGTGAGCCACGTATCGACAAGAACCCCGAGATACATCTCTGTCTCTCTATATATGTATATACATGTCTATTGATGTGTCTATATGCAACAGTATGACAGTGTCCTCCGCTTGAAATCGTGATGGAAGCTAGCTAGCTAGTTAGCTAGCTGGCTAGGCGGCTGCTATATAGGGGAGAGAAGAAGAGAGTTGAGGAGCTCAGCAAAGAGGGAGGGGTTGGATAGATCTAGAGAGAGACAGACGGATAGACGACAGGAGGAGGAGGGGGAGTTTCATCAGAGAAGGAAGAAAGTAGTAGACAGTTGTGTTTATTCTAACTATCCTCCTCTTCCTTGTAGAAAATCTTTTCGATCTGATTGAAATGAATCTTAAGCCATACACATCGGGCATTTGGAGAGGAGGGAAAGACATAGTAATGGAACAACGGAGAGGATGAGAAAGAAGATGAAGATAGAGAAGACTTGTGTGTGACCGATTTGGTATTCTTCATGATCTCTTCAGAAAGGGAGCTAGAATTTGTTCTTTTCTTCTTCCTCGATCTCTCCGTTGTATCGGTCTCTTCATCTACCATGAAGCTCTTACTTGTATCACTCTTGCTGTGGTGTTGTTCATCTTTCTCTGCTTCTTCTTTTTCTTTTTCTGCATGTCGAGTTTGATCGGTATTCCAATCCTCATCCCTACGATTCTCTTCTTTTCCACAGCTATCTATTCTCCGATCAAGTCTTCTCTCCCCCTCTCTTCTTGTACTTCTTGTTTCATTTCTCTTCTGTCTTTCCTCGTCGTCGTAGTCCTTCTCTTGTGTGGCGAGCGTCATGAAAGGAAAGAGATTCTTCAGTGAATTCTGTGAGACATCTATAGAGATCTTGGGGGGCTTCTGGCGATTCTCCTCTGCATGCGGGTGTGTTTCGAGCCAGGCCTTGAAGACAACGTCCACTCCTCCACCCCACACAAACAACCACCGGGATAAAAACACATACATAAATATATATATATATATATGTATATATATATATATATATACAGCCTCGATTATATGCATGTACATACAGACAGATGTGAAGGTGTAGGGACAAATATGGCGTATATCATGTGTGTATGCTTGTAGAGAGATATAGAGAGAGAAAGGGAGAAGAGAGAGATGTAGATAGATAGATAGACAGGCAGATGAAAGGTAGATGATAGGAATGACGGAATTGGTGGGTGGACTAGTTTAGGGGTTAAGGCCTAGGAATTGGGTTGTCTTAATCACGGAGCAACTCGACGGTGTACATGCATAGACAAGCCAGTGGATTAGCAGGGCTTTCTCTTCATATCTTTTGGGGTGTACATACACCACCTGAGTGTACGTACATTTGCGTGAGTGAGAGATGTGAAAACACTGGAGGGTTGTGATGCATAAGCAAATCAAAGAATGAGTGAAGGAGGAGTGGAGTCTTCTTCTTTCTTGCATGCCAATGATCAAAAGACACGTCAGTCTCAGCTTTGTATCTCTCCGGGTTCTCAGCCTCTCGCCAGTGCATACATCCTACACGTACATCTATAGACAGACATACGTATACATATATATATATATACATATGTTTAGATAGGGAAAGGTATGGGAGTTCTGCAGAAGCGTTGTGTTTTAGTCGAACCTTCCTTACCGTCTTCAACTTCAATAGGAGGAGGTCTCCCCCTTTCTTCTCCTTTCCCTTCTTCGCCATTTCTTCTTTTTCTTTTTTTCTTCTTCCTGTCTTCTTCCTTTTCATGTCTCGTGCCACTGTCTCCACATCCCCTTTCACTCCGAATCAGCAAGCCTTCTCTCTCTTCTTCTTCATGAATATCTTCATTATCTTCATCTCCTCTCCCTTCATCTTCTTTATCTTTCTCATGTGTATCTTGAGCCTCGTCAACTACTACATCTTCCTTCTCATCGTTATTATCTTCGTCTGCTTCTTCTTCTTCTTGTTCTTTTTCTTCTTCTTCAAGCCTCCATGTCCGCATGAAGAGTCTTCGGTTTCTCTTTGCTTGCGCCGTCTGTAGTTGTTTGTGCATGTGTCTTAACCTGTCCTGATGCGAAAGAAATCTGTGAACGTCAAACTCCTCGAAGGGAGACAAGGGACTGAACCTCTCTGAGAAACATCCACATGCACACCAGGCCTTTTCTAAAGATTTTCTTCTTTTTTCTCTTGTCTCAGACTTTCTTTCTTCTTTCAAAGGATCATCAAAACTTCTCTTCTTACTCTCGTCATGTTGTCTCGTCATGTTGTCTCTCTTATCCTCTTCTTCTCTTTGCTTTACTCGAACTACCCCGCCTTGTCTCAAGGGGAGGCTAGAGAGGGAGGAAGAGGAGGAAGAATCAGGAGGTAAGAGTTTTCTTTCTCTTTCTTCTTTTCTAGTTAGTTTTGTCATGATGCTGGAGGATTGATCGATCCATAGATCGGCGTGTAGACACCGAGCTAGCATGTCGTCGTCTTCATACCCCCAGCCGGGATATCTCACACTCCAGCCTACGACCAAAAGAAAGAAAGAAAGAAAAAACACAGAGAAAGAAAGAGAAAGCAAGAGTGAAGTGAAAGATGAAGATGGGAGAACATGAAGAGAAAAAAGAGAAGCAAGATTCCTTCATGTACATCAGGATGCCTATCAACTAATCATCTACACATACCTATCTCTACATCCATACATGTCTATGTTAAATCTATGGAAATGTCTCTCTCCTTTCTTTCTTTCTTTCTTTCTTTCTCTCTGTCTTTCTTCGTTATTTATTTGTCCTCATCTCTCGTTTTCGTTTAATTGTGACTCTTCATCTATTCTCAGAGAGAGACAGAGATGTCTGTCTCCTCATCTCCTCCTTCTCCTACTCCTTTTCCTGCTGCGAGCTTATGTTGTCTGTACCTTTAGCTTTTAGTAGAAAGTCGAGAGAGCGAAGGATGAGAACTCCCCCCAAAGACCAGCGATGGCCATAGAGGTGATGCACACACCCCTCCACAGGCAAAGGCACATACAGACCTACACAATAAACCACAACAGACAAGAAAAGAAAGAAAGAGTGAAAGAGAAAAAGAAAGAAAGAAAGAGGGAGGAAGAAGGGAAGAAAGAGTGTTGTTCTTTTTCTCCTGATGGAGTAGTTGGTGTGTGGAGATGACAACGTGTATTGAAGTAAGTATTCTCTTCGTCTACTTTTGGCTGTCTATTTTTCACTTCATATTTTCCTCGTATCTCTTTCTTTCTCATAAGAGTACATACACGCCGATCACTCATCTCTCAACAGCAACAGCATATAGACATACAGAACAATACATACATATATATATACATATATGTATGTAATACAAATAGGTAGATGTATATACATATATATAGATAGATAGAGGGTGGCAAGGAAGGGGGTTTCTATGTAGAGAGAGTGTGTAGGTCAACCTACGTGTGTAGATTGAGATCTTTACACATGGAAGAGCAAGTGGAGAGCAGCATGCCTATCATTCCACGCCATAGATATAGAAGATACGAAGATAGAGAAGCCGGCTCTCCCAGAGTTCCCATTCAGCGACAGTTCCTCTGGATGTAAGTAGAGTGTATGTACACCTGAGATTCCTAGACATACAGGCAGGAATAAAACACTGCTCGCTCTCTCTCTGTCTGCTGGCATTGTGGGGTTTCTTCGAGCAGGAAGCATTCTCTTTCCTTCATCGCATGCGACTCAACTACCGAAAAAGATTGATATCTACGCCACGTCAAAGAAAGAGTGAGAAAGAAAGAAAGAAAGAAAGAAGGAAAACCTCTGTATGCTGCACAGATACAGAGTCGTCATCTGTATATATTTGGATGTATCCTCCGTATCCACTGTGACGTCGTATTTCTAGACTCTCTGTTCTCTTTCTTTCTTTCTTGCCTTCTTACAGAGTCGGTGAGTTGGAAGGGATGTGACGCTGTCCAACTGCCGTCTTCTCGGGAGAATATCGACGTCATGAAAACACAGAGAGACGCGAGAGAGAAGAGGTAACGAGTCGATCAACTCTCCTATGCATGTGTAGAAAGGTCTCGGATCTTCCTTCCTTCTTTCTTTCTTTTCGCCTGTTGTTCCTTGGGATGTCGCAACTTCTCCTTTTCTTTTCGTCTTCGGGTCGTCTCCATGCTCCTTAAGACTTCTCATTTCTCCCGAGGTTTCACTTGAAGACAAAATTTTCTCTGGAGGAGTAAAGAAGAAAGAAGAAGAGAGAGAGCGAAGAGGAGAAGACAACCTAGACGCATGGTCATAGGAAGAAGAAGAGGAAGAAGGAGAAGAAGAAGATGGAGGAGGAGAAGAAGAACACGAAGAATGGGGAGGAGAGGTATTTTCTTCTTCCTCTTGATCAACTTTTTGCTCTTCATTGTTTTGTAGGAGGTGACGAAGAATCCAGGCAACTGCTGCATTCATAAGAGCTCCTGTCAAGAGGAAAAAATGAAAGAAGAAAAGAGACCAAGTCAAAAAGTACATAGAAGAAGAAGAAGAAAGACAAAGAGACAGAGGGGGGGTGGTATATATACATCTTCTGTGTAGAGCTCTCATCAATCGTGTGTGGGCACATACCTCTGCATGTTTCGTTTCTAAACAACATCCACTCCCCCACTTTCTTTCTCTCTCTCCCTGGATGGACATTCCTGAGACACTTATCGTTTCACGGACTAAATGCTTCCTACATACAGCAGGAGAAGATACAGAAAAGAAGAAGATTTTCCCGAGAAGAATCTACGAAAGAAGAAGAAAATTTTATCCCACAAGCATGTCCTGTTTGCAAGTGAACGAGAGTGCAAGATCATTCACATGCGTCGTCGAGAATATACATATAGAGAGAGAGAGAGAGAAAAGATATATATATATATATGTATACGAAGAGACATAGAAGTATCTATATGTATATATATATATATATATAAATACACGTACGTCTATGTGAGATGTATACACGTAGATGTGTAGGTGATGACGGTATGTAATATACCCCTGCATACTTAAGTATGAACTGATATGATATGCATATGTATGCGTTCTATAGATACGTATATGTATGTAGGTAAACGTCGCTTCACCGATTGACTTCCTTCCCCTTAGGTTCGATGTGGATGTGTATCTATGAACAAGCCTCGATACATACATAGATATATCTATACTCATGCATAAAGCCTGGTAAGATGGAGAGTGAAAGAGAGAGAGAGAAAGGCTGCTTGGGTGGAGTGTGTTCTTTGATAGAGGAGATAATGTGAATGACGGACAGATGTGAAAGTCCAGGGTTTTTCTTTGTGAAGAGAGAAACAATTATCTATACCTTTATTGAAGAGAAAACGATCATCTTGTTCTGCAATAGCAATGAACACCTCTGTCTTGACATGCTGTTGGGGTGTATATACACCTGGTGATGACACCCCTTGCTGAGGTGTATGTACACCTGGCGAGGAAGATGACGTAAGAGCTTGAAGATATTCACATACTCGAGGTAACCATTCCTTCAACTGTTTTTCTCGATCTCGATATGGCACAATAATCCACAGGATCTCTGGCCTCCCCTCTTCACCCTCCCTTTCATTCTCATTGACTTCTGTTTCTTTCTTCTCTCTCCTTACCTCCCTTAAGCTCTCCTCCTCTTTTCTTTTCTCTCTCTCCATTGCTCCTTCTTCCCTTCTACCTATCATCTATCCACCTCCATATCTATGTATCTATCTATCTACCTATTTACGTATGTATCTATCTAGGGGGGAACGTCATACAGCAAAGAGAGTCTTTCATAAAGTAATTATCTAGCTATCTATACGAAGCTTTCTGACGACGTAGGCAGGCAGGCCCCTCTTTCATCTCTTCAGCTATCGTTCTTTCTCTCTTCTTCAGCTAATTTAAATGAGAAATCTCCTTCCTCTCCCCCTCCGTCCAGCCCGCGTATGCGACGTTTAGTAGTATGGCTATCATCATGTCTCTCTCACTCTCTCCTACTCCAAGACGCTCGAAAAGAAAAAGAAGATGAAGAAGCAGAACAAAACATTTTTCTCTCTCTCTCTTTGTCTATACCTAAACCTCTTCTTCTAGACGAGGTCTCTCCGAACCCCTTCTTCTTCTATTCATTCCCTTTCATGTGGATAGATAAAGATTCATAGAGAGATAGATGAAAGATAAATGGATTCAGATAGATAGATAGATAGAGCTCTCTTTCTTTATAAGCACGTAGATAGATGATACACGTGTATTGTCCATACCCATACATATCTAGTGTATGTATGGAACATGATAGATTTCTATAGAAAGTATGAGGTCAACAGACTTCAAGCAGAAAGGAAAGAGAAGTGTCTTTTCTCACATACAACTCCTCATCTATCCTCTCCCCCGTTCTTTTCATAAACCACACCTACACTGAAGGGACAGGATTGATAGATAGCTACGTACATATATACGCATATATATATATATATATATACTACGTATATGTGTATCTAAGTATATATATATATGTGAAGTCAGGAAGGACGAGGAGAGCTCCGAGGGGTTAAGAGGAGTTGAAGAAGAAGAAGAATGAAGAAAAGAAAGAACGGAGAGAAGAAGAAAGCTATCTTTCTCTAAGAGAAGACAAGAAGAAAACTGAAAGAAGAGATAACTGTCTTTCTATCTATTAACCTATCTACACCCTTGAATCTTAAGAGAAAGACATATCAAGAGAAAAAGACTCTTAGGCTAAGGACGTCCTCTCAAGCAAAGGCTGGACATGCCACCATACACATGAGAGAAAGAAAGAATGGAATTACTGACTTTTCTTGATGAGCTGCTTCTCTCTTGGGACTGTGAAGAGGAGGAAGAGAAGGGAAGAGAAGAAGAATGCTCTCTAAGCTTATCATCTTCCTTCCTTAGCTCGAATTGAAAAAGAGCTCTCGCCAAGAAGACCTTCTTTCGCTTCTACCGTGTCTCAACTTGGAGGATGCAAAGACAAGGAAGAAGAAAAGAATGAAGAAAAGAAAAGAAAGAAAGAAAGAAAAGAAAGAAAGGCACGCGCATGCATGATGTTTATCCGCTACCTGTATCGGATTCGATTCTTTCGAGTCATGTGTATCTTTCTTCTTTCCATGTTTTGTCTCTCTCTTTCTTCTTTATCGTCTTTCTCTTCTTCTCTCTTCTTTTCTCGACTCTTTGTTTCTTCTCCTCCGCCTACTATCTCTCTGTCTTTTGTTTCTGAATCCTTCTACGCAAGGAGATTCTTCTGAAGAAGCCGGCATTCCTTTGCTGCGTCTCTTCTATCGCTCTTCTCTCTCTCACTTTCTCTTTCTTTTCTTCTTTCTCTCTCTTTCCGTCTTTCTCTCTCGACTGTCCTACAAACCTTCTCTCTTTCATCTATCGGCCTCTTCTGGAGTGTGTCCAATGCAGTTAACTTCTTTTGTGAAAGCCCTCATTCGATGCTTTCTCTTCTCTCTCTTCTTCTTGCCTTTGCCTCTTGGAGAATCTCTTCACCGTCACGTTAAATCACTTCCTTATCTTCCCTCTCTTTCCTCTCCCCCGTTTTTCTTTCTTTTTCTTCAAGGAGAAAGAAGTTCCATTCCTTCTTAACAAAGAGAGAACAGACAAAGAGAAGAAGTGAAGAAGAGGAAGAAGAAAGCATTTCTCCTCTCTTCGAACCTCTTTCCTTCTTCTGGGTGTGTGTATCTTTCTCTCTCTCTTTCCTTTCTTTTCTCTTTTGTCGTGCCGCAGGTCCTTCCTTCGCCTTCCACATCAAGTGGTGTGTATGCAAGGAGGCTAGTATTAGACCTCCCTCTCTGGTCTGTCACGTGTTGAGACCATCTATCAATTAATTGTCCTCTTTCTGTTTTATTCCTTTCTTCTCCATTCTAGATTGGAGGAGTTTTCCATCGAATGATGACTCTCTGCCTTTTGCTTTCCTTCTTTCCTTGCTCAGATATCTTCTCTCCTCTCACAGTCCCTCCGTGAACTTCAGTTTCCTTATTCTCTCTCTTCTTTTCCTATTTCCCTTCTTTCCTTTCTTCTCCTCCTCCTTTCTTCTTCTTTTCTTCCCTTCACCTTCTTTTCTTCTTCCCCTCTTTCTCTCATTCTCGTTGGTCTTGTTCTTTTCCTCGAGTGATAGAAATGAATCTCACCACACCAAGTTCATCCTCCCTCTCTTCTTCTTCTTCGAATGCATTCTCTTCTCCGTCTCCTTCTTCTCTCCTCTCTCCGTGCTGTTG
The DNA here is from genome assembly GCF_002600585.1 of Cystoisospora suis. NCBI lineage: Eukaryota > Apicomplexa > Conoidasida > Eucoccidiorida > Sarcocystidae > Cystoisospora > Cystoisospora suis. The sequence continues at coordinate 10,996 of NW_027153359.1, forward strand.
TCCTTCCTCTACGACTTCTACTTCTTCTACTACGTGGCCGTCTTCTTCTTCTTCATCTTTCTCTCCCTCCTCTTCCTCCTCCTCTTCTTCGTCTTGTGCTTCTTCTCTCCCCTCCCCTTCTTCTTCTCCACCTTCTTGCAGTCTCTCTCAATCTTTTCGCTATTCGACGTATCCTCGTCGCCAGCCTCTTCATCTTCTTTATCGTTACGCTTTACGACGATGGGAGAATCTTCGCATGCAGAGAGAATCTCTATGGCAGCAATACACTTCTCTCTATTCTTCTCTTTACCAAACTCCTCATCTTTCTCTCTCTTCTTCTCCGTTTTATCTTCATCCAAATAACCTTTCAAGAGACAAGAAACAGTCTAAAGAAGCGGAGTCTTTCTCTTGGTCGCTTCCTTCTCTTTGTCTTCCGCATGCATCTTCTCTCTCTTCTCTCATAGCCCCTCATCTTCTCTGTTCTCCTCGACAAGAAGAAGAAGAAGCAGAAGAAGAAGAGGAAGATGTCTATTGTTTGGGTAGTGGAAATGTAAAGAAGAAAGAAAGAGGTGTGTCTCTTCTTTCTTTGCCTCGAGAGGCGAGGGGTGAGGTCGTAGGTCCAGCTCTCTCAGCAGGAAGAACGAGCGATGATGATGATGATCTTCTTCTTCTTTTGGACCACTTGAAAAGAAGGATTTCTCTGGTCGAAGCAGAGTGTGAAGAAGCAAGGAGACAGTGGGAAAGATACGACGAAGAAGAACTCGCGGTCATTGGAGAAAGAGAAAGACAAGAAGAAGACATCTTTCATATTCTTAGAGAGAATCTTTCAGAACCCTATACAATGGAAACGATTCGGTATCTTCTCCATGGATGGCCGCACCTCGCATTTCTTGTAGGAAAATTACCTCTCTTCTCTCTCTTCTCTTTCTCTCATTCTTCTTTCCCTCTCTCCTTCTTCTTCCCTGTCTGTCTCGTTCTTTTCTCCTTCGCCTCTCTCTTCTTCCTTCTTTTCTGTTTCTTTCTTTCTTCCCTTCTTTTTCTTTCTCCAGAGAATAAGACACCGTAGACGTCTTCCATCGAAAGTACCTCTCATTCGTGTTTTATTTAGTATCCGACATTTCTCTCGTGATCTTCTCTGGTTGAAGAAGAGAAAATGTCTTTCTTTCTTTCTCCAGATTTTTCTCTCTGTCTCTCTCTTCTCAAGAATTTCCTTGAGTTGGAGATCTCGTCTCTCCTTCCTTTATCTCTTCCACGGAGAGACACAGAGCGAGAATCTTTCTCTTTCTCTTCTTTCTCTCTCTCTTCTTTCTTCTTCTTTCCTTTAAAGAAATCTGCGTTCATCCTCTTCGGGTGTATCTTTGTATCTCCATCTTTGTAGAAGATGCTTTTTCTTCTTCTTGTCTTTAGCGTTTCTCTTATATCTCACGGCCTTGTCTTTCGTTGAAGGGTTTATTCTTCTCTCATTCTCGCCTCTATCACGGAGAGTTCGTAGATCTCTTCTTTCTCAAATGAAGTAGAAGGTGACCCACATGAAGAAAAGATGCTAGAAGAGATTCCTCTCTCCTGCGGCCTTATGCTTTTCGTCTCCGGTTCTTTTCATCTTCTTTCTTTCTTTCCTTGTGTGTCTTTTTCTTTCTCTTCAGGCGTACGATGGAGAGACTTGTGCGGGCGTCTGTCTATGTAAGATTGACAAGAAGAGGCGACGTTCCCCTCTCATGAAGTCAGGTGGACATACACCTCAATCATCATCGTCTTCTTCAGCGAGCCACCATGGCTTTTCTTCCTCTTTCTCAGCAGATCAGAATGTAACTGATGGGGTCGATCCTTCTCTTTTCATTTCATCTTCCTCTTCATTGTCACAATATAGACATGACTCTGAAAGCGTTGTCTCTTCATTCCCACAGTCGACTGATCTTTCTTCTTCTTCTTCATGCTCTCTTTTAGAGGAGGAGAAGAAGGACGCCTCTCTCTCTTTAGTAGATGCAAAAGGCCCAGGGATGGCTGCTGAAACTCTCGACGATCTCGATGCTGTGATCGAAGAAGATGAAGAAAACAGCTCAGATGAAGATGGCGAAGGAAAGGAAGAAAAGGAAGGAGAAGACACGAAGAGGGAGAAGAGACAGATACAAGAAGAAGGAGAACAAGAAAGAGAAGGAGAGGAAAGAATTGTATGGAAAGGTTATATTGCCATGTTAGCCGTAAGATCGGCTTATAGAAGAAAAGGGATAGGGAGGACCCTTGTCTCCAAAGCTCTCGATGAAATGAGAAAGAAGAGAAGTCCTTCTTCTTCTTCTCTCTCTTCTTCTTCTTCTACGACTACTCCACTCTGTCTTCCTTCTTCTTCTCCTCAGTCCTTCGCGAGTGTTCTCCCTCCTTTACAGGAAGAGAAAGATGACGTAAAGCAAGGAGATCGAGAGCCCTTCTCTCTTGCATGCAGCTCTCCTAGAGAAGAAAGAGACAGAAAGACAGAAGAAAGGAGAGAGACACGGCAAGAGGGGAGAGAGGGGCTGTATGATGACGTTCATTGTGAGAAAGAAAGAGCAGAAGAAGAAGAAGATTTGGACTTCGCTTATGAAGAAGAAGAACAGGTATATGGAGAAGTAGAGAGCTGTCGTATCGAGACAGAAACGACGAATTTTGCTGCTCTAAGTCTCTACGAATCTGTAGGCTTTACACGTGTTAAGCACATGCGCCGCTTCTATATGAACGGGAGCGACGCCTACAAGCTACGGCTTAGCTTCGCGAAGGAGAAAGATCAAAGCATGAAAGCGTCACAAGAAGAAGAGATAAAGGGAGACCACCGACCAAGAGAAGAAAGAGAACAAGGCACGTCAGAAGAAGAAAGAAAAGACGATAGAGAGAAGAAGAGAGAACTGGAGTGAGGAAGGAGAGAAAGAAACAAAAGAGGAAGAGAAGAAAAAGAAGAAGAGCTTTCTTATTCTCGTAGTGGGACATGCATGTATCGAGAAGCTATCCCTCCTGTTGCTCTTCCGGTGGAAAAGTGAAAAGACTGACAAGTAGGCATGACTGCTGAAGAAGAAAGAAAGTTAAAGAGAGACTACTGTGTGTATCTTCCGTAGGTTGAATTGTCGTGTCGATCTCTTTCTTCTTCTTCGATATTCCTTATCTACATACAACGATTCTCTACCAGGCCAAGATAGATAGATAGATAGATTAAAGATAGATAGATAGATATAGACTGAGGATGGTAGTATCAGAGGGAGAGAGAAAGACGGAAAGAGAGAGGAAGAGGAGGGGGGAAGTTCCATGAGCGGCGGGAATGTGAGGAGAAGAAGATGAAGAAGAAGAAGAAGAGCTGACGAAAGACGGAGAGAAGAAGAAGAAGAAGAAGAGGTTGTGGATGTTTGGAGTTAGGCAGAGAGAACTTTGGTGTATTCTGTATGTCCTATCACATACAGACACTTGAGAAGAAGAAGAAGAAGAGAAATCTCGTTTTAGAAGGAAGTTAGGCCCACAGTCATTTAGGCTGGAGTGTATGGGCATAGGCTTCGATAGAGATGTACGGTTGATATATGAATGTGTACAGCAGGTCGTACTAGTAGAAAGATCTATCAACACCTTGCATGTACTAGTGATACTTACAAGACAGGTACAGACAGAGGTCAATCGATCTGTCTATCTCTCTCTGGTCTCCCTCTCTAGGTATCTATGTCTATCTTCTGATAAGTGTGGATCTTCTATTTGGCGATGTAGTAAAGAAGGAGACTGTTGCAAAATTAAGAGAGAAAAAGTGAAGGGACAAAAGAAGGAGAAAAGGATCAAGTCAGAGTGCACGTCTTCGTTTTATCTCAAGAGATTTTTCTTCTTCTTTATGTCTTTCTCTCCTTGGTTGCTACTGGCGTCCCCTTCGACAATCGATTTCCCAATTAGCTCTTACTCTAAATCGATGCTGCAGCTAGCGGTCAGGTGCCAGGAAAGAGGATACTGCTATACTACGGGACACCCGAGTCTCTCTCGGTCTGTCTTTTCTTTTCCATGGTCGCCTCGTGTACGGTTTTCTTTAATGTAGAGACTTCTTTAGGCTTCATCTTTTCTCTTATCTTCTTAGGAAAAGAGAAGAGACAAACAAGCCAATGCTCGGGGCGCCCATAGACATACATAGTTTACTATACGTACCCACATATGCATCTATATGAGTAGAGAGAAAGGCTAATTTCTTCGCGTCCGGTGCATGTCTGTCTATTTCTCTATGTCTGTATGTATTGTCTATCTCTGCTGATCCTTCCTCGCGCTTGTATGTCTAGCATATCCACGTAGGTATGTCAATGTATGTACATTTGGCGTGTCTTTAAACCTTTTTCTTCTCCTAGGTCATCATCTGTTTCTCTCTCTTTTGCCTGTCTTTTCTACATGTACCTTTCTCTTTCCCTCCTTTTTCTCCTTATCTCTTGTTTCCGAGACCTATTAAAGAAACGCAACGGAGAGACAATCCATCATAGAATCTCCTCTTGTTCTGCTCGATCTCTTCAAGAGACAAAGAATGGAGATGAACTGTAAAGAGAAACAGAATAAGACAGAGAGATCCCATCTCTTTCTTTCACATCTCTCACTTCACCTATTTCTTATTCTTCCTGTCCGATCTCTAGGAAGGAGGTTTTTCTTACGTTCATTGATTTGCCTTCTTGCAGTCAATCTCTTGATTCAGGGGGGGGAGGGAGGGAAGGGAGGAGTCTAAGGGAGAAGTATTTTAGAGCTATCTTAGACGCAGGAGCTCCATTCCTGAGAGGTGATAGAGATTCCTTTGATCTTAGGTTGATTCAAATTCATCTTTTCTTATCATCGATGTGACTGTTCTACCTGAAGTCGATGAATAAGAATGTCTTTAGATTCTAGTAGAGAGGGGAGTCTTCACAACGATCATCTCCACATCTTTCAAATCTCTACGTCTATCGTCTATCTATAATATACTCTCTCGATCTGTCTATCCATCAACTAGAACGAAAAGTTTACATGTACATACAGGTATCTACAGACACAGAGGAGTATTTAGATAATGCTAATGATGTAGGACATAGAAAAAGAAGAAGAAGAACAAGAAGATGAAGAATGTCTATCTAGGTCTCTTTATCTATCTATCTAGGGAGGAGAGGACATTTCGCGTTCTGTTGTTTCGTGTCTAACTGCCCGACGTGCGTCGTCACGGAGGAACGAGGTGTGTGTATATATGAAAAGGTAGAGAAGAGACCACTTCTTTCCTTCTCTCTTTCTTCGATAACGAGGAATGAATGAAAGATGTAAGACCAACACCCCCCCTCCATCTTGACGAAAGAAGAAAATCGATTCGATAGATAGATAGATAGATAGTCTTCATTCTTCTTCTTGTTCTTCTCATGAAGAGAGAGAAGAGATGAGGAGAAGGAGAGAAATGAAACAGGGGCGTATATAGAGAATTCAATGATAGATGAGACATGCTAGGAGAATTAGAGAACAAGCAAAAAGCCTAGGGAAAGGAAAAGAAGTAGAGCCATAGAGAAAAGTAAGAGAGAGAGAGAGAGAGGACAGAGATATAGATAGTAGAGGGTAGATCGATGGATATCAAGGCATGCGGTTTATTTTCTGTTTAGATTGAGAGTTCTATATAAATCCCATCACATGCAAGCATTCATCATCGTGGTGTATGACTGCTGATACTATAGGACATGCAATAGAAAAAAGACTCTTTTTCTTCTTCTTTCTCCTCTTCTCTTCAAGAAAGAACTTCGAATTCACAGATGTAGACACATAGAATGAACAGAACAATCGGACTGAAGGGATCTCTTTACATAGATATCTCTGAGCTCTACAGACAGATAGAGCAAAGATAGGTTAAAGATGGATTGAAGATAGATAGATAGATAGATGTCCATATCCTTGTGTATACCAAGGAGAGTATTTGAAGTGTGTTTCAGGTATTAAGAGGGGTTATGACTCCTCTCTATAGGAGTTGAGAAAGGCAAATTTTTCCTTCCTTCTTACTCAATTTGCCTCCTTCGAAAGACATCGATACAGGTAGATGTCTGTAGGCATATGGAAGTAGAGAAGTATTGCAGAGAGCACTCCTGTCGAGGGGAAGGACGGAGGGAGACCTAAACATACGGACTGACCATTCGCGTGGCTTTTTCTCTTCTTTCTTATCGTATCATCTCGTTACACGTTGAAGAACGTTCCTGTATCATTCTTATCAGAGAGGCGAAGCGACCCACCATCAATCTTCCACAAGCAAATTTTCCTTCCCTGGTCTTCTCTCTTCGTCTGGATATCCCTCAAGATATCTGAGGTGTATATACACCTACGGGTGTCTCCATCGTCGTCATCTCAAGTTCGGCTCCCTTCATAACCTCTTCTCTCCCTCTTCTTCTCCTAGATAGGTAGCATTTACATTCTTTTCCTACATCTCCACGGGTTATCCCATATCCAAGTGCCTCTTTCTCAATCTTCGTAAAGAAGACGCACATCATCTAGAGCACCTGTGTATAAGATATCTAGTATCTATCTATCTAGTGAGAAGAAGGAGAACGGATGAGAGAGGAGATTTCTTTTCGGCCCTGCCCTCCTCCTCTTCTTCTCTTCCTCTCCTTTCATTCTTCTTTTAGATCTCGAAGAGTTCCCCTAAAGCACTCAAGAAACCCTGAGGTGTGGCTTCTACTTCACTAGGGCGTCCCCCAATACTCGAGGCTTCTCCAGATGATGCAGGTAAAACAGCTGAAGAAGAAGAAGGAGCGTGCCAAGAAGGCTCCTCACTCGCCCGCCGTCTCTCCTCTCCTTCTTCTCCTATCCTGATGAGAGAACAAAGACATGCATTCACAAAAAGAAGAAGAANNAAAGAAGAAGAAAAGAGAATCTCTTCATTTCGAGCATACGTGAGAGGAGCGAAGTCTCTGAAGACTGAAGAAAGATATACAAAATGAAGAGACAAACCTCGTCCAAGTGTCCTAAGAAGAGAAAGGAGGAGATAAGGCATCTCCCGAGTGTGCTGTGACTTGAGAAAGAGGAAGACGTACATGAAGAAG
>NW_027153359.1:18221-19599 GCF_002600585.1 Cystoisospora suis
ATGTATGTATGCCTATGTATGTAAGTGATGTCTGAGTGTATAGAGAAGGGAAGTTCCTCTAAATAACGACGGGGTTTTGTCCTTCGAAATATCTTCTTCTTCTTTTTTTCTGCTGAGTGATTTGAATGAAGTGTCGACAGATCCATGAAGAGAACAGACGTTGAAAGGGAGTGATGGAACGCATCGAAGCGCGACTCTATACAGCTCACTCTGCCTTCCACCCTCTTCAGATATGCATACACATCTATAGCATATCAAGCTTTGTCTAACTATAGAGAAAGAGATGTCACTCTATGCCTTCACATCTACCTGTATAGATAGACAGAAGATCGATAGACATACGCCAAACGTGTCTATCTTCAGACTACATTCATCTACGTGCCTCTCCTTGTCTAACTATCTATCTATATAGATATATATATGTAGTTATGTGTATATACAGATGCATGTATAGGGAATGCGAAGTGAAGTGAATCTTTTCAGGTCTACACACGTCTGTAGGATATTTGTTTGTATCGATCTATACACAGAGAGGTCTACTGATGTATAGCGCTCCTACATATATCTCTGTATCTCTTTGAAGATCCATTTACACGCCTATACATATACATGTCTGTAAGATCGAATCGATCTTCTATTGACCACTGATGACGAGGCCTTACATATGCACTCCGCCCGAAGGTGAAGGACGGCGACGCGATGCGAGAAGATCAACCGAAGGCCCTTCCTGTAGATTGCTTGGTGTGGCTGAGGGGAGAAGAACATGGCGAGGCTGCGGTCGAAGAGACGTGCCTTCTATAGCTAGATCTCCTGGATAAGGAAGAAGGGAGGGCCCCGGAGGAAGATGAAAAGGTACAGATGATGTATAGACTTGATCGAGATCGGCGATATTCTCATAGGCTTGAAGGGCTTCGATTCGCCCTTCTACGGCTTCTTCTTCGGTGACTCTTAGTTTGTAGAGAAGACTGATCGTATAATAGAAGATGAGGAGAAGAAAGAAGATAAGAAGTAAGGAAGAAGAAACAGCGATCCATTCTTCAAAGTAACACCAGACAAGTAAGAGATTACTTAGGTAGAACGCAATCAAGCCTAAGAAGAAGAAAGCGAAAATATACCCATGCTCGGATTTCAAACTATCCACAGCTGTATGTACACTCCGGATACCATCAGGTCCACGTAGAGCCAAGCCAGGGCCCCAAATACAACAGAAGGTCGTTGTCACGACTACACACATCTGTAGGCCCAAGGCTAATGATGCAAGAAGAAGATAAATCGATTCAAGAAGAAAAGAAGCGTCCTTCGGTAGAGATGTCGTTATCTGAGCAAAAGAAAAACCTGCCAGTAAAGCTCCTGAAAAGAAAGAAAAAATGAAGAAAAG
>NW_027153360.1:0-1584 GCF_002600585.1 Cystoisospora suis
AGTGGCCGTAAGCATTTGCTGTTCGTTCTTCGGCGGACAGGAGGTAAGATTTCTGAAGACCATAACGTAGACTTCTCCTGAGCACGTATAAAAGGGTTGTCGCGGGGGCGAGAGCGGCGGCGCCTCGAAGGGGTTGTACCAAGTACTCCAGGGCGTGTTTCGAATGCATACCTGGCGGGGAGAAGCGAGACGAAGGTAGTGCCGGGGCAATGCCAGGCCAGACTTATAATTCGTTTGAGTGGTACACTTTCCCTAGGAGGCCAGAACTGCAGAGACGAGGATTGTCGGCTTAGATTGCACACGACGCTACGAAAGGAGTTTTTACGCGCAGCGCACGCTTCAGCCGCGTCTCGGTGTTCTTATCGGCTGACAGAAAGTGAGATTATTGGAAACTGCCATAGTCCATTCAAGGGCTGTCACATCCGCTGAGATGCCTTGTGGAAGTGAGCGTGTGCGTCGCCCGCGGCACCCTATGCAACTTACGGCATGATCCTGTTGAGGGGTTTACTTGCGAGGTGAAGGCCGAGGGAGGCACAAATAGTATTTGGACGAGACGTTATCTGTCGACGGCTGACGCACGTTTTCTAGTGAGTGTAGAGCTACAAAGAGGAGTGTGAGGAGGGCGTCTGGATGCTGCTACAGGATGGGAAGTGGGCGGACCGCGGCCGTCGGGGGCTTGTTAGTTTTTTTTCGACGTATAGAAAGTAAGATATTCTCGAACGGCCACAGTTCAGTCGTCTCTCAGGAGGACATACGGAGGCGGTGTCAGGCGCTGGTTGTAACGTTGAAGTGTGCGCGGCGGTGGAGCGAGTCGTGTTGCACCATGTACTCGAGGCTTGTCTTGAAAGCTTGGCCGGGGAGATATCCCAGCCACTCGCTAATGACGGGGGCAGTTCCGTATCAGAGATTGCATGTCATGTGGGCGATCCACTCTTCTGAGACATTCGAACTACAGGGAAGTGTAGGGTTGGGGTTCACGCGGCGGTGCCGAGGACGCGGGCAGGGCACCAGTCTCAGCGACTTGATCTCGTTTTGGCGGACAGGCAGTAAGATGCGTGGTGGCGACCGTGGTTCAATCGTCACTTGGAAGGGCGAATGGAGGGGTCGCAAGCGGCGGCGTCGTGTATCAAGCGTCGGAGTGCCGCGGTTGCGCGGAATGTGTTGTAACGCGTGCCCCGCGCTGATAATGGAATCGTGTTTGTCGGGGTGAAGCCCGACGGAGATAGAGGTAGCATCGGAGGAGCGATTGTGTGTCGGAGGCGTGCCGCTCCCATACACACCATTCAGTGTATGGAAAGGCAAACCCACGCGCCGGAGCTCATAATCACACGTTGAGTACCTTTCAGTATTTTGGAGAACCTCTCGGACCCATCTCCCGAAGGCCCAAAAGTAGACGGTCGACCGATCCAGTGGCGTGCGGAGAACCCGGAATCAGCTGTCACAACTGTTGAGGCTCACAAGTGCGATCACTTGTGACTCCTCCCTGGTTAACGTTGTGAATTTCCATCGTATGAGCTTTGCATTCTCTATATACGTACATAAGGACCATTTTACAGTATTGCTGCTATGAGGTCAGGGAGGCTC
>NW_027153361.1:0-17320 GCF_002600585.1 Cystoisospora suis
CAATCAAATCCACGTTGATCTCGCCCCACGGTGGTAAGCTATTTGACTACACGAGATTTGAGCCTGAGCCTGCTCCTCTTCATGTCCTCCTTCCGTCTTGATATCTAGTCCCTTTCAGACCATACAAAACTTTCATCATGACTCGTGTCTCAACTCATCATTTCCATGCAAGCCTACGGCAACACTCTTTGATTGACGTGCATGTGTTTCTGTATCCCCGGAGAGAATAACCTTGCACAGATATCACTGCGTAATTCTCTACACGCTGCCTTACATGGAAACATACATACACAAAAGCTAGCTGCGACGTAGGGCCCACGACCCTCGCAGGGACATCACGGCAGAATCACGTGAGTTGCTTACACTTCGTCTCTGGTATTTCTTCTTGTCTCTCACCTCTTGTGAATTCCATCGCACTCTCAGCTTTACATGACCACTAGAGACCAAACCACACATCTCACTCCCCTACTACAATGCACAACCACATGCACATCCTACACCTCAATAGACCTACATGTATATGTATGTCTAGCACGGTTTACAATATTCACATACCCATCTATATCTCGCAGATGGGTTGTTTAGACCCTCTCCTCCCGTCTGCGGATAGGATCCCCGTATGTCGTATTCAGAAGCCCATCTACGTGTCATGAAACGCACCTCACGCGTCGAATTGGGAGTTTGATCCAGCGCCCGCGGAACTATGAAGAAGTGTCGATTTAGGCAAACTAAATCAGCATGAGATTCTCTATCAAAGAGCATGAGACACTAGAGATGACACTAGGACAGGAAGCGCAACATTTACCTCATTTAGACCGAAGCTCGACAAGAGCTCTTGAACTTCTTCTTGCGACAATCGCTGGTAGCAAAGAGCAGGCGAAGAGTGGGCGAATTTCGATCCTGAGTCCCCCATGTTGTCAGGCTATATGGCGTTGAGCATATAGAAGAAAGAGGACTTTCTTTCTTTCCTTGTTCTTTTCTTCTTCTCCTTCTCCTCCTGCCCTGGAAGAAGAGTCGTTTGTTTAGGTTCCTATGAACAACCTTCGTAGAAAGCGTCTGCTTGAAAAAAGATAAGAATACATGTATCACCACCCCTCAAGTGACCACCTTGACAGAGCCTCAGGAATGGTGAAGAAGACCGAGAGAAGAGAAATTACACGAAGAGCGCGCATCTCTTAGGTGTAGGCGCGCATATACATAATCGTTCATACAGAAAATCTTTTCTCTTTGTCGTCTTCTCAACATGGCGAAATGTGGTCTACATGTCTGTGATTGTGGTGACGAAGCTGAAGAGGATGTAAGGTGCCTACTAAGAATATGTCTAATAGAAAGAAAGAGCAGTACAGATGGGGCCCTCGGTAAGGAAGAAGAAAAGCGCCGCTCATTTCTTTTCACCAATAAAAGAGAGATACTAGGCATGCGGGGGTGCAGCTTGAGAAGAAGAGGAAACAGAGGAGTCGAGTGAAGAAACAGAGAGCCACTCCCGCGGATGAGAGAACAAATTCGACTAACGAAGGGGTAGAGACCCGCCGTAGACGCAAAGAGAAAAGAAGAACCACAGCTGTCTCCGGTAATTAGAGAGACACCTTAACCCGCATGAAGATCCGGTCGGTATGCCAGACCGAAGCCGGGATCGAAAACGTAAGAGCACGTACCCCCTAGCACCCGGGGACGCAGACACATCGTATTCCCGGACACACAGGTCGCAGGAAATACAGTTGCAAGCTGGGTCAGGAGCACACAAGAGAAAGTCGTAAAGAGGCAAGAAGAGAGAAAAAGAATCAACAAAAAGAAGAAAGCGGTTGATTAAAGAGAAAACACAAAGCGCTTACACAGCAGGACAGGACGCCATGGACTGCCCCTCCATGAGTTTCTCGGACCCTCGTCCACCAGGTGTAAACGACATCACGGAAAAAACAAAGAAAATCTGACAGAGCCACAAGTGGAAAGCTGAAAGCTCCGCCAACCGCTCCCACGACCCACGAGGAAGCGGCGCTAAGCCGAAAGCGTTTCCCTCGTAACTGGCACGCGGACCCTTTTGCGGGACTATTCCCCGGCGAATAGGAGGGCGTTCTCCTACAGAGAGAAAGTTCTCGGCACGAGTCCGGGTACGGACGCAAAAAGGAAGGAAACAACGACAGCTCTCCAACGTGAAGCCGGTCAATGCCAGTGACACGCGGCTGACGAAAAGCGACGCTTTGTACGGACTTGGAGCTGACACGCAACCCAAAGCAGAGAGAGCAGAGCGGCATCAGGAAGGGATCCGCAGAAAACAGGAGTGAATCATGGCTCAAGAGTGCCAACTAGATAACCGAACAAACTGGCCCTGCTCGCGCTTGCTGTTGACATGTGCTAAGCGCTGTTCGCTCTGTTCTCTGTAGCATGCGCTACGCTTCTCATGGTTGTGCGAGTGCATGTGGCTGGCTCGCCTGGACCGGGGACGATTCGGAGTACGGTACTGTTGTACGGACGAGCTCCTTTCTCTTGCTCCTCGTTGACGCAACATTCGTTCTACCTGCTGCGAAGTGTTCTACTGAAGTGCCGCCTGCCCCAGGTGCAATCGTACCCTCTCACTTGTGCACACCGCACCGGCCACAACTGAATCAGTCTGGTCCCGGAAACGCTGAACCCGACCTGGGGAAATCTCCCCTAACACACTCAGCAAAAAGCCCATCGGATTCCTATCTGCTTGGCTGCTGTGCCCCAGCGGGCAGCGCCACGCTTTAAGTCGCCCAGAGTGTGCCGGCTGCTGTGTCACTGCAAGTCAGCAGTTGTCTCCAGGCACGGCGTAGCTGGCCTAACTCACAGTGAATCGGAGAGTGAATGTTGTATGACTCCCCATTGTCATGACACTCCAGCGATCACTCGTCCTACGCTGTGGGGTAGAACCCACTCAGGCCTCGCGAGCGCCCACTCGCGGGGCCCAGTCTGCAGCTCCAGCGGCTTGCCGCACCTGGAGTGCCGGTTGCGGCCTGAGGAGTCCAGGAGATTCTGCGTTTCGCAGAGGTGCTGCTTCCGCGCTGGTCTGGGTAAGCAGTGCATAGGGGAGCGCCCTCTAGACCGTACGTAGGGAAGTTCCGTGTGTTGCTGTGACCAGCACAGTGCCCCCTGGAAAGAGGGAAGTGCTGCCGTAGCACGTAGGCTTGGTGGCAGCTTCCAATGAGTGATGTGCTTACCGGGTATTGGAATGTTCCAGCAATACGAAGGCATCGTTCCTGTGAAGTGCCCCGTACCGTTCTGTCTCAAGTAAGCCCAGCAGTTTCGTTTCACTGTACCTCGCCTCGATACTAGTCAGCCCTCTTGTCGCCGCTCGGCTGAGCAACGGACCTTTACGTCCGCTTGTCTTTCTCCACCCCAGAACACACACACCAGAGTGCGAGGCATCAGTTCAAATTTATCAACAACGCAGAACGCAGAGGCGGCATAACTTGCGGAGAAAAGAGTGCTCACGCGAACAGCGAGAAGTGATTGCCCAGCAGGATGAGCCTTCCAGTTGCCTGCGCTTTGAAACTGTACTGGTTAGTGACACCCGAAGCGGGGACCACGAAGTGAGGCGGATCGAGAGAAAAGATGGGGAGACCGGTGTCGTGCAGCAGCACGGTTAGGCTTACTTGATAACAAAAAGAGAACTTCTCTGTGGCTTGCGATCCTGTATTTGCGCACTCATCGCGAGCTCTGGGGCGTTGGCGAGCTTTCCCGTCACTCTCTAGGGCTGAATGAGGCAGTTGAACCGCATGCAGCAACGAGTCATCTGGTATTCCGAGGTAAACTCGAGTCCAAATCGTGTAGAGCCAATTCCCCAAGAATAAGGTTTCTTTTGAAACGACCTTTTGTCGGGAGGGAGCTGGGTGGAGGAAGCTAGCAGCTCACGGCCAAAGCGGATGCGGACGGCGTTTGCCGGCTCGATTTCCTCGCGTCGAGGAGCTGGTGACGGAGAGGCGACAGTGTGTCGATACCAGCTGTTGACTACTGAAAGCGGCCCAGTGTTCTCGTGCGTGGCTGCTTCGCCTAAGACGATGCAAGAACAATGTATCGGGCACGGGCTGCTCTCAGAAGCTCTCGAACTAGGGAGAATCGAGAACGATCGCCATCGGAGGTCGATGCCCTTCAGAGGAGGGCCTGGTTGTCTCTCCGGCCATCCGTGTGGAATGCAGGTGTGCTCCCGTGGATGACGCGGCTTTTGTCGACATCTGAGACTAGGAAGTCCCTCGGTTTCCCAGGGGATTACGCTAGGAGAGTTGGCGTACGTGTGTGTGTGTGTGTACACTCAAGACTTTCCTTTCAAGCCTCGTTGTCCCGCTTGTCTCGTTCGGAAGGCGACAGAAGTCGAATCAGTTCGCGGTTTGCCTGTGTCGTCCCCATCTTCACGTCCGTTTTTCTGCTGGAGTGCTTCCACTTTGGTGGGAGAGTTCCGCTACGTCTCCTCTCTCGAAAATTGATTCTCGCTGTCAAACACTTTTGAGGGGCTGAGGAGCTTCTGGTCTTCCCTTCCCAAACAGCACAATGGAGAGCAAGACACTCTGTGCCCTCATTCGGCCTCGATCGTTAATCAGTGCCAGGCACTTAAGCAACCCTAGACCGCAGATATTGCCTGGAATCCTGCACGGATTTGACCAGAAGGGTTCCGCTCCCGCACACCTGTTAGAGAACTCCCAGTTCGTTTCTTACGCGGTCATGCTCAGTCGGTGCTCTCAGATCTCCTCTTTCCTCCCACACCGTCGATCAAGTCAGAGCCGGGGATTTTCCTCTGTCTTGACATCACGCTGTACTTCTCTGACCGAGAAGAAAAAAGACAGGTCTAACCAGACGCGCCGACATCACAATAAGCGCGGACAACATGCAGCCGATCATCACACGGGAGAAGCGAACCCTGAATACGACGATGCGCTGCCCAGGGTCGTGCGGAAAGCCGTAGAGGTGAGGTGTGGGCGGCGGGCGTGCTGTTCACCAACAGGTTTCCGGCTGCGCAAGTAGACTCCGGTGTTGCCGTAAAACTGGAGGCTGCACACGTGAGATCAGCAGCCCATCCCATCTACTGTCGAACGCCTCCCGCGCTCCTGGCATAGGAGTGCTTAGTTCTACACAATAACCGCCCTGTGCTGAACACTGAACCTCTTCTGTCCGTTGGCGCCGATTTCTCCAAGCATACTCCGATACAGAATGGTCCTCTCCCTCCTCAGTATGGAGACTACCCGCAACACCTGTAGCGAAAGCAGAAGCCAGTTCCCAGCCCCTTTCCGTCCCCCGATACTCTCTCTTCGCAGCCTGGATACTGTGTGAGCGTATCATCGGCTGTGTCTCTCAGCCAGGTCTAGAATCGAGAAGAGCCGGTTTTTTGTCGTGCATACGCATGTTACCTGGTTTCGGACACTTGCTCTGTTTTGTATGGTATGCAATATGCAGCTGTACAAGGTGCTCAAGTCGGCGGGGATCGGACTACTGAGCCTTTTAGCCCGTGCCGTATCCTCGACGCTTAGGGATGGACGGTGCCTAGGCGCTGCCGGACACGATTGCACTCATCAAAGCAAACTTCATGAAGACGACCAGTGTCATCATCATATTTGATTGTGTCACCAGGGCCGGAGACGGGGTGGCCCCCTGTCAGGCGACTGTGTACTGACACAAACGCTTCGTTGTCGCGGCACGAGAGAAGAGTAGGAGACTGATTCGCGCGGTTTATGACGTGTTCTGTGTGTGCGGCCCTTGTCAGGTTCTGTCGCGTGTATCAACGTATATAGTGTATTATCATATACCGTTTAGATTACCAGCTCTACGGCCTTCCCGGACTACCTTCCGGTGGAGTCGTCTTGCTTTTCGGCGGCATTCGTGTCCGTTGTTTGAGTTGAGTCAAGATAGACGGCACTATTTACTTCTTTTCTCTCGTAAGCCTGTTTCTGATTGTCTCTCCTGCAGGCGTCTCTCTCGTCTTCGCCTCGCCCCCTGTGTTTCTGGCAAGCGCACGCGGAACAAGCGATTCGTATTCTTCCATCTTTGATTCCGCCGCACTTGGGACTGTTAATGAGAGCGTACGCTCGAGCAGGTGTCCGCCATCCACCGTTAGCAGCTGGCGTTACCCAGCAATTCGTACAGCTTTTGCAGCGGCAAAGACAGCATCCGCTGATATTTATGCAAGACAGGCTCGGCGGGGAAGTAGCCGGGGACACGACAGCCACCCCCGGAAACCGAGAACGGGTAGACTTTGGAGCTCTCTCTATCTTGCTTCTGGCTTTGGAGAAACTTCACCTACTATCCCACCCCCTCGTTTGTGTTCCAGCCCAACAACTACAGGATGTTCTTGTCCAGCGTCTGCAAGGCTCGTGCGATACGTTCAATTTCCAGCAACTGAAGCGCCTAATGCTGCTGCTTGCAAAACTAGCTGCGGCCCGAGTACCGGCACCGGCTGTACGTACACTTGAGGCGGATGAGGTCGAAGGAGGCAATCGGTTGGCAGGGGTCCGCGGAGCTTCTGCAAGAGGAAGCGAGAGACGGAGGAACACCGAAGGCAGGCAGGATAGGTTGCCTTACGACCTGCTGGAGAAACACCCAGTCGCGCTCACTCGGAGCTTTCTGATAGAAGTAATGCGTGCTACGTCTGAGAGAGCGGCTGCCGCGACATGTCCTGCGGCAAGGGCAAAAGAGTCCTTCTGCGACGAAAGAGAAATGTTCGCTGTCTCATGGTGCATCTCGAAGTTCGATAGAATGATTTTCGGAAGCGATACGGTGAAGGAGAGGAGAAGGAGTTGTGATGCACTGATAGTCCACGGGGAAGATGGAGGAGCGGTCAGGACGAATGACGGAAGAGGCATGCATGGGAGGGACAGCGTGCTCGTGGCAAGTGATGCAGAGGGAGACCTTCTGGAGTCAGAAGATGGATACAGTTACCAGGATCTGACGAGAGACTCAAGAACTTCTAGTGATGAGCTTACGGATGAGATGGTAGAACTATACGTAGACTCCCGGGAGAGACTTTTAGATTGTGCGACACGGGGCGTGAGGACAACGATTGTTTCACGTCTTCGGTGCGCCCCTTTAGACGCCGCAATGGTAAGGTAGATGGTCGGACAGGGAAGCAGAGGTTGATGGGCCGTTCGGCCTCATTGGTGAGACCGTTGCACTGAAAACCTACCTGATGAGCGAGACCGTCGTCGGGCACACGCCACGTTCCGGTGCGTCTGCGGGGGCTCACATGTCTGCTTGAGATGGGAAGGCCTGTCTGGTGATCATCAGTCCGTCGGCATCGACAGCCACACTTGAACAGATGGTTCGTATTCCCACTATGAGGCAGCGAGACTATGCAGTGCAGGCGGGCCGCAGCGGCGTGTGCACTCATACCAGTGGGTCTATTATTCTGTGTGCCTGCACTTCCCTTGTGTAAGGCACTTGTATCCCACTTGATCAGCTCGCTACCTACCGAATGCTCAAGTGGTAGACACTACCTCGGGCGACCACGGCGTACCACGGTATGGAGGGTACCGCATCGAGCTGCTGTCAGCCGCAGTTGTGATTTTCGCGTGCGTCTCTCTTCTTATATGCCATGTAAGAACGTAGACGGTACCCCCATGTGGCTGAGGATCTTCAACAATGCATATTTGTACCTACTTCACTGTCTCTGTGACTGCAGGCCCTGGATGCCTATCTCCGTTTCTCTGACGCGTATATGAGCTCGAAGCTCGAGCATTATCTCTCGTTTCTCCTCTCGGCAGCGTCCCTACACGAGCTGGTGTTATTCGCTGACGGTCTCAAGCACCTTCTTATTGCCAACCGCCGCATATGGGAGCTCTGGGTTCTTCATGTCGAAGACGCCATTGAGGCAGCTCCCTGCGATAGTGTTCATAAGGTCACGGAAAATGAAAGAAGGAAACTTTTGAAGAGACAGGATCTCAGAAATGTGGCTCAGTGGTTCCGAGCCCTGGGGAAATTCTCTGCTGTCCTAGAAGCGTCGCTGGGTGAGAAGGGAGGGGAGGCGCGGGCACCTTCGAATGAGTTTTGTGGCGGAGAGGAAGGCGCCGCGGTCGAGGTATATCGGTAGAAAGTGACAGACGAGAATACGCATGCAGACGGGGAGTATCACTTGGCTACTCTACGGGGCAGCCGACTCGATGTCTCCCCCATGTCCGGGGGGGCAAAAGAACTTGGCCCGGCAAAGCTGCCATTTAACGAGTCCGCTTGGCCCGCGCGACCGTTTTATCGAGGGCCGAGCCGCTGGGTCTAGTTTTGTTTCTATCGAACTGTGCGTGCTCGTGAAATTACGCACCTTCCTTCAAGAGTTCCTGGCAGAGACGCGACAAGGAAGTGCCAACCTCAGTGTGGCGGAGAGGCGGTCTCGCAAACACAGGCAAGAAACTGAAGTGAGAGTCCCCAGGAATGACCCTGCAGAGGTACTGCGCAACCTTCACCCCCGTGGGGAACCAACTGTTTATCTGGGCTAGAGCCTCTACCCTACTCTGTCAATTTGATGATTTCGAACGTCCAGCACTTGTCTGACACGAAAGCGACCCAAGCGAACAATCCCAGAGCGTGTGAATCGCGCGTTCATCTCACTGCAGGGTTACAGGACACATCGGGCCAGAAGGTGTGGCTCTTCGGACTGTCACAGAAAGCAGGGCTAGCTTTTGTGACGGGCAAGCCGTAAAACGACAAAAGCTTAACTGAAGTAATCTGGGTTGGCGGACAAAACCGAGGAGAGCAGAAGGGCATCGATTGATGGCACGCTCACGAATCTCCTTGCCAAGGCAGTACGCCGCAAGACACATGTCTGTTCCCAAGTCTATCTCGGGACCCAAACCCCCGTCACCAACACTCTGTACTCTATTCAGTTTCTCTCTTCAGACTTGCCTCAGACACCTCACTGCTGCCTCTCCCGAACTTCCGAAGAATGTCGAGCAGCTCGACGCGGGGAGGAAGAGCTCCACTAAGGTAAGGCAGTGGCCTGCCGCTGCTCGGATACTCGCCTAGGGCAAACTCAGAAGACAAAGGCTGGCCGCCCATCCGATAATTGTGGGCGGCCGACGACTGCGACGGGGACAGAGGCTGGAAACCGAGCTTCCATCGGAGTGCACTGTCATACATGCTCGGTCCCACCCCCGTGGGATTCGCGAGAAGCTCTATTAGAGGCAGGAATCGCCGCAGAACTTCGACAATGCTTTGATGTTTATAGTCGAAAGATTCGTCCTGTAGCAAGGTCAGAAAGGTAAACACACGAACAGGAGCACGCTACAACCTCCTTGGCGGAGGCTGCCTGCAACCCGAATTTTCGCGACACACCGGACTACGAAGATTGCAAACGCGTGGCTGTCTCTGCCCCAGCCTGGTGCTGCCTGGGAACAGCAGCTAACGCTGAGAGGTTTACGGTAGCATTACCTTGGGCATCTTAACACCTACCAGAGGTTTCAGGCGGAAGCGGCCTCCAGAGGAGTTGAATGCATCATGGTCGTAGGACACGCCAGACCAGAATGCTGCTAGGATGTCGCCATTATCAGGGAAATTCAAGGGATCCCTCAGCATCGCCTTGCCAAGCAAAATGTGCCCGCCGTCTTCCGTTTCACCGACTTTCCGGAGCTGAGAGATAACGACAGCATGGAGTCGTGGCCAGCGTCACCTATTGCCAGTCAACAAACTACGATTGCGAATCTGCTCAAGCTCAGAAAAAACCAGTTCGCCGGCAGCACTTCGCTGTGCGCGTAAAGGACGCCACTCTGATAGCAGCTTCGGCTGTAGGCTAGTGCACAGAAGACATGCCTGGACCCTCGCACTTGTATGAACCTGTTTCGGTCGGTCACTTCCCGTACATCCTGCCAGGTGGCGCAGTCGCAGATTATAGTTCGGCCCGTTGCAAAGCTCTGATTCACTTACCACATCCACAACATTGCGATACATGTGTTCGTTGTTGATAACCCCTAGGTGGACTTGGCTCCCCTGGGAGAAAACCTCAGGACACATTCGTCCGAAGTCGACAGTGTAGTCGTAGATAAGGGATGGTTTGTCGTCCATGTGCTCCCCAGGGCCGAGTGGGTCGGTGAACTTGCCCACATACGCGTACGCCGTTATATCGAGCGTGCTGTGGATCAGGTTTTGGATCATGTAGACATCTCGAGAAGTCCCGCACCGGGTCATGAATGCGAGCTTGCCCGCCCACCAGATCTTCATCGCCAGGTTGAACAGATCTGCACAGGGAACAATGTAGTTCGGAGCGTGAGACACAAGAAGCCACTGCACTGCTGCCCAAGCCAGAAAGACGCTACCACCTTGACCCACTCACCGCGACGTAAGGACCTTGAATAGCCATTTGCCTCCTGTGACAGCTAAGGTACGCACTAGAGGTTTGTCGCTGCCCGTTTGCGTCTCTCCGACTTTCTGGTCGTCGAGGTCATAGCCGATAAACCGACTGCGCGCCCCAGTCCTGAGGGGCTAGTTTTCTCGCTCTCCCCTGCATCCCTTCGGGTCGTGTGATTTCGAGACCCAGATGCCCCGTTGGAGACTCACCAGTAGCACCGGCTTCATGAACTCGTCCAACTACAATGCCGAGGGGCGGTCTTCGAGGCGCCTCCCCTCCGGCGAAGATGCACTCCAGGTCTGCGCGATGGTTTTGTAGATCCTCTGCAGAGCGGATCGAGTAGGTTTTACTGTTGTCACAGCTGCCATCCACTGACCCAAGCCCAACAGATCCTGAAGCGCCCTCCAACACTTCCGATCCGAAAAGGGTCACAAAGAGCGAATCGACTTCGTCCCTGGCAACCTTCAGGGCTTCGTACGGCAAGTTTGCCATTTCCATGACGGGAGGGAGAACCGTCTGCTGGAAAAGCTCGAGTGCATGAAGCAAGACAGAGAGCTCTTTTTCAGCGGGGTTGAGATACTGCTCAAAGTTTATTCTTGACTGCTGTGCTGTAAAGCCGTTGACAAACCGACCCAATGCATATCCAAGCACCTGGTCAAATAATGTCATCCTGCCGAAATGCCCCTCCACTTGCTTTCTGTCTGCAGGCGTGGAATGGGCCTGCCCATCCAGTGGGGCCTCATCGCCACCCGGAGCCGCTGCTCCTAAGCTGATTACGAAAGCAGAAAACAGTAGAAGGCCAATCAAGCAAGTACGAAGACTGACCCGTCGGGGGCAGCAGAGTGCCATCTTGACCATACAGACAACAAAACAGTGCAAGGGCGGAGTGTGATCGCACGCACAGGAGCTCTTGTGCGGACAAGAAAGGGTAAAGAGAATCACCTGTGATTATTTTAACTGGGGACGTGGACAGTGCAGTGCCCCCAGGCATACCTGGTGCGGAGCTGAAACTGTCAAATGAGCGACAAAGACGCAAGTTGACAGGACCAAGTGTGGACTATAGGGAGTTCACTGGAACAAAATTACTGCCAACTACGAACACGAGGTGGACGCAGGTGCGACTGACGTGCTTCCCACGCGGCCTTTCCCGGCATCCAAGATCAGCAAGAGAAATTCTGCTGTCGACCGACTAGTGATGTGCCGGTGTCAGCTGTAGCCGCGCGGAACATCAGCGCCATCGCGCTGTCGCAGGCCGGTTTGTGTGTCAGTGATCTCTGGGACATACAGCTAAGCTCCCAGACCTTTTTTTCAGAGCGGGCGCAACTCTACATTCGTGGCAAGCAAGAGGCATAACGTGACTGTTGCTGGAGAGCTACAAATCCGTGCCCGCGTACTGCCTCCTCTGCTTTCTGCATATTGGGGAGCCCATCAGGTCTAGATTTTCGAGCGTGCTGCGAAAGCCTGGGTGCTGGAGTAAATCCGGCTTCGAAGCACGATAGAAACAACCGCTGAATCGATGTCACACCGAGCACACGTTTCATGATTTTGCAACTGTTTCTTTTTGCAGCTGTTAGTGTATTTGCTCGTGAACGTGAGTGAGCAACATCACTTCTCCCCCGCCAAGTCTACGTCCCTGAATACACTTGATCTGCCATGATGAAGGGGCCTCTAGCAGCCTTTCAGCCGCCGTCCTCTGGCTGCTTGCTGTCCAGACACGTGTCTGTCATTCTCTGCCCGCAAGAAGGACTTGTGTAACTGAACCGAACAGGTAACCGCCCTGCTACGCCTTCCTCGGAAGGTACGTACGGGTACACCGGTAAACGCACAAGCCTTTGTCAGCTGAGGAAGCCGAGTGAGAATGAGCTGGCTCCATGCTGGGCTGCATTCCCCTCCAGAGAGGTCGTAGTGGAAGGGAGACTGGTCAGTCGCGGGAGTTCATGAGATGCACGCATAAATGTACGTGGCGTCTGTGGCAGCTGACCATCGCGGCGCTGCGGACGCGGCGTGATTCCATCAAACGAAAAGGGACCTTCCCCAGCGATTCTCTCTCAACACGCTGCACGACCCCTTACACTTCCTCGGGTTCGAACACGGTGGCACCGCGAACCAGGTGTGCTTTTCTTTCGAATGTGCGGCCCGGACTGAGACCCAGAGCAGTCCCCGCCGTTCCCATGAGCTGGCCTTCGCTTGCCTGCTTCGTATGGACCCGAAATCTGCTTTTGCTCCTCTTGTTTTCTTCTTCTTTTCTGTTGCGGGCGGTCCCGTTCCCGTCTAATCCACTGGGCTCCTCTCTGCTTGAGACCGCCTTCAGACCCGGAGAACACGGGTTCGGCATCCCTTTCGGGGGTACCAGTACGTATCAGACCAACCACACCGCCGAGAGAGCCAGCAACACCAACCCTGGTGCTTCTGATGTTTTCAGGGACCAGAAAAAGCGGTTACCTAGTCTTCCGAGAGAAGCCAGCGAGGTCATCTCGGCGGAGGTCACAATAGCATCCTTGTTCGAATTCACTCCAAGTGGAAAGCAAGACAGCTTGAAGTCGCCGACGGAACCTGAGTGGCCAATCAAGATCGTCGCGGGTCAGTTCGATTCACCTCTTTTCGGCGCCGGACGATCAGCACGGACTGCCACGATTCTCTCCAGCGTGCCCTTAACCACTGTCTTTCCTGTCAAGACAGTCGCATCGTGGCGTGACGAAGCAGGTCCGAAGACGGCTCCTGGTCCGCCGCGAAGACTCCAAGTTCAGTCTTCCATGACCAGCTTGGCCAGGTTTTTCCTGCCGTCGAGTTTTACTAGATACCCTAGTCGGAGTCCTGAAGGGAAAAGTATTATCAGTCCGGCCGGTCAGCGACTGCCTACCGATAACGAGCAAGTCAGCGGGCGCCACAGGGTCAAGGGCGGGACTGCAACAGGGAATCACTGGCATGGCAGCGTGACACGGTCAGTTGTCCCCTACCCGGCTGAGAGACAGTACACTCTAAAGGAGCTCGAGATCCGGTTTAATCAGCTAGGCCCTGAAGAACTCGCCCTTCTTTCGCGACGCGTAGCTGAAAAAGCTTTATCTCACTTGGACTGGTTCTACACCTGGCAGAAGGAGCATGCGCCTGGACTTCTGCTCGCCGAGCAGGACCTGGGTACCAGAAGTCCACCACCTCCGACTGCCTCTGAACGCCTGTCCCCATCTGCGCCCGAACAGAGCGCGAGCTCCCTGGGAAGCAAAGACAGAGCCAGAAATGCCATCAGAGAAAAGCCCGCCGTGACAGCATTGAAGGCGAACGGCCCCAAGGGTGAGGAGGAGACGTTCAGTTGGGACTTTGGATGGACCGGCCAGATTGATTCCGACGTTATTCTTCCTGAAGATGAAGAGGGTAACAGCAGGATTCATGGCGAGCGTGCCAGAGGCACCCCTGGGGCTCGCTCAGCAGGCCCAGCTGGTTGGGCTGAGGTGCATCTGGGTGGAGAGGAAGGCGTGGCCGAAGGACAGGCTTTATGGGATCAGACAGCAATCGCCTTGCAAAGAAAAAATATTCCGAACGTAACACTCACGGTCGACCGCCTGAACGATGAAGTCAGCGTCTTCCTTGAGAGATACAGGGACGCTGTCTGGTCTCTCCCTCTGCAGGAAATCGTCAATGTCACTCTGAATGGCGGCATGTTTCCGGAACTCGTCGAAAGACAGAATTCTTCGTATCCAGATATCAAGCGCAATGTAGAGTGCAATCCGAAGTAAGTCTGGACTGGAATGCTTGGCTTTCTGACTCTACTCGGCGCCAGTTTCATGAGAGAGAGAGAGGTCCACCCTCCCATTGAAGCCCGATGTTGCGATGGCGCCTGCGACTGCAGAAGGCGTACTCCGTGATGGCTCTAGTTCCGCCAGACAGCCAGTAACCCGGGCGGGAAAGCAGTTTTTGAGATGAGTTAGCGTCCCCGGAAGCGCGCTACCCGAGGCCGCCTGCGGCCTTCTTCAGTAGCACTCCAGACGGTTTTCGAACTCCTGCATGGCTCATGGAGCATGCGAGGTGCAAGCTGACTGCCTAGGAAATTTTGCTGCTGCCAGTGACCTGGGCTTGGAGAATACTGTACACTACGGAGGAGTGCGCCGGCGCCTCCAGCCTCAGCTATGGCTGTTGGTGGTGTCGTGCAGCGTTCAGGTATGTCAGAATCTTGGAAACTTTCTCCGAGAATTCGGCAACAATCTCAGGGGAATCTACAGAGACTCGTACCCCTACGGGCTTCACCGACGGGCGGAAGAACTTGCTGGCTTGCTTCACTACGTCATTGTCAGCCAGACAGTAACGGAGGCGCTGTTTGAGTTCGTGGAGCAGCACGTTACTGTTTCGGCGCTTGAAGCGGTCCTCAACATGACCAGTTCGCTGATCGAAATACCTGTTGAAAGCCAGGTTTTTTCGCTGTTAAATGCACTCCTTGCTCTTGGCGGAGACTTCTACTCTCTTGCGGACCCCCCCGCCGCGGATTTCGAGGTGAGGCTGCGGCGACGAACCGTTCTGGTGGCTACCCGTGCCCTGGTGACTGTGGCCACCACAGCCGCGGAGGACTCAACCGGTACTGTGTCAGCTCGCCTATGACGACTAGAGCTGATTTCCTGGTTTGTCGCTTACACTCATAGCTCCTGGACAACTTAAATGGCGGAGCAGGTTGCTTACAAGCGGATCCCTGAAGGCGCCTTTCGAGGCACGGGAAACGGCCCCCCTGTCCTCTTCTCGTGTGGATCGATGGTCTGGGGCCTTTGTAGTCTCACCGGTGCCTAGGGCCACGAAAGCCTTTCAGTAATTCGCCGTTGTACACGCCCACTAGCTTTCTTAGATTGCCTCCGCAGACAGTTCGGAGATGGGAGTGGAGTAAAGAATCGCATGGTGCTCTGCCACACTTGGCAAAGCACGCCGTGAGTTGAGCACACATGCGGCGCGGTTTCACATGGGCCGAGCCGAACAGGCAAGGAAGTACATGTTGCCATACATTGGATTAGTCCAAACGTGCTTTTTCGTCTCTCCAGAACAAAAATATTGTAAGGTCCAAAGTACGCAACGCGTTCTACTGCCGCCTCTTTAACGGACGGTTGCGCTTCTGCAACCCTGGCGTCATTACTGGGCCGTCTGCGCCAGACATTCCTCGCGAAACTGTCTTCGATCCTGCAACAGGCTTCATCAAATTCCTCTACATGCAGGGATTCAACTTCTCCTGCGAAAACCAAGTGAGTAGCAGATGCTGGGCCTGGAAGGGTCACCGTTCAAGGAAAAGTTCACCGGTTCAACGGATCCGCTTCATTGGAGTCAGCTGTCTAGGGCGCCACGCACCGAACATGGGTCCTGTTGAAACAACGCAGCGATGCCGGTGTTAGTGTCTCAGCAATGCCAGCTCCTTGTTTGTGTTGCTGTCCTCGAGCCAGGGTACCTGTTTTGCAGACGTGAGCATTGAAGGAGACAACTTCGACGGGTTCTACGTGTTGCAGTCGGTCGGCACGACGGGTTTTCCTGTTTACGTCGGGTATCGGCAGTTCCGAAACTTTCCTGAGCTACGGAGAATTTATTTCTGGCAGGGACTGCGACCTTCCGTGATCGACGCTACTCAGGCATCCTGGGCGGCCATCACACCGTTCTTCCCTGAATCGTACTACGCGGCCACACGGGTGAGTTCCCTCTGGTGAGGTAGTTCAGTGCTACTGAGGTTCGCCTCACTTGCCCTGTGCTTGTGAACCGCATCGAATTGGGATATGATCTGAAACCAACAGAGGAACCGACAGTGGTGGGTACTCATCGCAGATCCATGGAGTGGCTCATAAAGTGCATGGCCACTCTAGGCTGGGCGCCACCCGGGCCATGTGCACTGTATTCGGTAGACCTCGGCACCTGCCTCTGTTTTCTCTCTCAGGGTCAGCTGTTCCCCTTCGCCTCGCTTGCGACACTAACCCCCCCAAACAACTGCACTGACGAGCCTCCTGTCCCCTTTGGCGACACAAACACCAATTTTCCGGCGTGTCTGAACATCACTGACAGCTGGGTTGTAGGTCGTGTCGCGGCCTTCGGGAACTGTAACGGTTTTCTGTACTCTCACGTATGTGTTTTCCCGGCCATTGTACAAGTATTCCCAACAAGCAACCCAGACACTTGGACCTCTTCGCCAACAACAACAACGACTTCCTCGCCAGCAGTGCCAGAGCCCGGTCAGCCGGGGCCAAGCCCCCCAGGTGGCGGTGTGCCGCCTGGAGGTCCTCCGCGTGTGTCTCCCACCCCTACTCAACCGCAAGCTCGCCTGCCGAGTTTTCCCCTTTTCAGTGCTGGCGCAGATTCGCTCCCGTCCTCAAAAGAGAACCCGCTGGAAGGGATATCTTCGAGGAATGGCAATGGCCATAGAGCGAAAAACGAGCGCCGACTGGCTGGTGGCGCTAGCTTCGATGTGGCCGGCCAAAAACTACAGCATTTAACTGGAATGAACGGGCGCCGATTCCATTCTGCTGTGCCAGTTCATCGGTCTCAGTTCGTCGACGGGTTTAGCGGCAAGCTGGACATCTATATTCCGCCATTTTTCCACATCCCTCCGAGCGTTTGGGAAGAAAAACAACAGGAACACGACTGAAGCGGAAAAGAAAATCATTGTTGGTTTCCGAGGAAGTACGCCACGGTGCCTCGGCGCCTGAGCTGCGCCTACGTGTAGCTGCAGTCTCATACCGTGCCCTGTTACATCTCAGCCGCCGACAACCTATCTGAATGAAGGTAGAACTAAATGTAAGGGTGTGATGTGAACGCCATCCTATGCAGCAAGCTTCTCATTGACTGCTGCGCTGTGTTTGCCGACGCCGAACGAAAAATCTACGAAGTTCTGTAGCGGTCACTGCAGTGCCGCATATGGGCAGCCTCCTATTCTTTGTCTTTTTTCTCTCCTGAGAGCCAAGGTTTCACCGATGTCATTAAGACGCGGCTCTACCCTAAACCCTAATGGACACCAGTGTCCTCCACCCACGTCAAACTCTGCTGACACATTTGTCCCCGGAGCGGGAGCCTGTCTAGCTCGTCACGTAAAAGAATCAA